>NC_044199.1:2351891-2449572 GCF_900880675.1 Sparus aurata
TTGGTCAGCGCACACATGCCTGAGCCAGCACCGCTAACAACAACAGAGCAGCTGTGCTACATCAATTCTTACATGCCAAACTAGCAGCTTGGCTAGATCAGGACATGTTTATGTGACATAGTGACGTAGTGTGATGTCACAAAGTCACAAGCAAAGGCGGGACTACTGACGAGGCGTTTAAGGAGCAGTGTTTCCTGTGGGAGAGAGGAGCTTCTGTTGGTGCAAACTTTTAAGATTGTTTACATGCACAAAATATAATATTCAAAACAACGAAGGTCTCCTTTAAGTCACTAGAATCAGGGAAAGTTTGGTATTTTTCCCTTGAAAAATGGTTTAAATTATTGATCAATCAAAAAATGATTGGAAATTGCCTTTCTGGTGATGATGTCATGTTTTCCAGCGAGTGAAAGCTTTCTTCATTTCATGTTCCAGATATCAAATGCCAGATCTCACGTAAACACTGAACACATGAAGTGTTTTCATGTGAAACTGCAGATAATGTCGACA
This sequence comes from Sparus aurata, assembly GCF_900880675.1. Lineage (NCBI taxonomy): Eukaryota > Metazoa > Chordata > Actinopteri > Spariformes > Sparidae > Sparus > Sparus aurata. The sequence goes on from NC_044199.1 coordinate 2,352,399, forward strand.
AACAAAATCTCACCAGCTTTTAAACAGTGCTGCTGTTTGGAACTGGTTGTACTAATGATGTCATCCTTCTGATAGCAAACAGGTTGAGAGGTGACTGAGTGTTGGGCTTCTATAGTAAGTCACAGATCAGCATCATCGTCACACTGAGCCCCATAATCGATGCAATTCCATTCATTGTCATCATGTTTAATCGGTGCAGCTCTCTGTCCCGAACCCTGCGGAAACACCAATCGGCTCGGCACGTCCTTCTGCCACCATGGTAACTGGATTAACGAGCGGCGGTGCAGTTACTATGGGATGTCGGGATGATGAATGACAGTCTGTCTGGCACCAAATCTGTCTCCTAATCTCAGCTGGAAAACAAAGGACGTGTCTGGGAGACAGCTGAGATGAATGAACGTGTGAATGAATGAAAGGGCAAGCGTGTGTGTGTGTGTGTGTGTGTGTGTGTGTGTGTGTGTGTGTGTGTGTGTGTGTTATTCAGCATAAGAGGGTTTGAGGACGGTGTAGGTCAACAGCAGTGAGTTAATAGAGGCAGGAGGAGATTAAGGATGCACAAACAAGCGGTGAAACTCTCCCACAAACACTCAGCAGCTGTCGGGGCCGGGCTCGTCTCTCACCTTGTCAGGTGCTTGGCTCTGGAGGCTGCCAACATCCAGCGGAGTGATGAGGGGCACGTTCTGGAAGCCGTCCTCCACGCTCACAGGTTTGGCCCCTTTGTCTTGAAGATTACTCCCTAGTTTCACCATCTTTCGGCCGTGTGTTATATTCCCTTATTTCCCTGAAGACTGCCGCTGCTCCTGGATGAGAGAGAGAGAGAGAGAGAGAGAGAGAGCAGTTCAGGTCAATGAAAGCTGGCAGATTATGTGATGGAGATGATTTTAGATTGAGTATTGATGAGATTTCTTTTAACTTGACGGCAGCTTTTAAACTAAAATGTGAATATGAGGTAAACAAAAATGACTGTTCACTTCACAGGTTTGCCAATTAAATTGAAAAGCGTGGGATTAAGACTGATCAGCAGAGCATCACACTCAACATAAAGCTCAGATCAGAAGCCTGGACCAGCAGCAGCAGCAGCACCTCATCTGTCTCCATCACAACAACACAAACACGCACAACATAACACAACTTACAGCTGCTCGTCCTTGTCCGTCCGTCCGATCCCTCCGTGCTGCTGCAGTGTCTGAGGCTGGTCACAGAGGCGGAGGGAGCGCAGATGATGAGGAGCAGGTGAGGCTGGAGGCTGCGCTGCGGTGTCGCTGCTGCTGCTGCTGATGCTGATGCTGATGATGATGCGGGGGAGCAACGCTGCACCGCCGGAGACAGAAGCGAATGTCTGGCGGCAGGTTTCCTTCCAGCAGGCAGCCCAACCCCCTAATCCAGACACAGCCTCTTCTGCTTCCTCAGCCTGCCGCTGCTGCTACACCAGCCGCCGGAGCTGCCACTAGGGGGGCTCTGTCCTCTCAGGGAGCCTCGTTTGTTTGGGCTAAAGTGGGAGACGAATTAATGATGCCTTTGAGGGCTGCTCGGAAAATCCAAAGCTGAGCCGAGAGGGCGGAATGAAATCCGTTTTTAGTGTGAGGTTTTGTCATAAAGAGAGCAGTTTGATGTTGTAAATGTGTAATAAAGAAAACAATCCCAAACAATGAAGGTAATGATTATTTCTGCATCCTGCAACTGAAAAGTCAAACTTTTCCTGCAGGAAGTTTGTCAGATAAAATAAATCCGTGGATTTCACAGCACCTGAACGCAGCATCAACCATGTGCCAGCCAGATTGTGACTTTTGGTCCCGCAGCGCCATCTGGTGGTCCAATCAGTGACACACACACACACACACACACACACACACACACACACACACACACACACACACACAGATTTAAAGGTAAAATAAAAGAAATGACATGAATGAAACAGATGCTGAGATGTTTAAATGATGAGGTTTATGTGGGATAATCAGGAATTAGTGATGAGACAAATCTGTTCAATATATAAATCATCCATACAAGTGATTGAGGCAGAAACAATAGAAATACAAGTTAAAAAGGGGTTCTATAAAGTAACCAACAGTCATACTTAAAAGTAAAACTACCTGAAATCACCATGTAACTCTGCTGTAACTTGTAGTCGTTGTTTCTTTTAATCAATCACATGATGAACATCAGAGGAATCAGTTGTTCCACCTCCTTCTCTCTCTGTCCGGTGACACGTCACTCCTCATGCTGTCTTCTGTTGTTTTATCTTGGAGCTGATGATGACATGTTTCCATACATGTTGTCTGGAGAATACATGTCTCGTTTCGTCTTTTGTTTGTTCGTTTGTTTTGGTTGTTTTCCGTTTTAAATCAAGTCTCCGTCTGCTTCAGCGGTTTAGCAGAATGCTGCAGCTCTGTTTTGTTTTGAAGCTCCAGAAATGTTTTGTGGACTCCTGAACGTTCCATCGGCACGGCACTTATCCATTAACAGTTTCCTCCAGGCAGCCCAATCAATCTGTATCTCTGCGGTGGAGAAACATCCTCCTCTGGTTGTTTTGTACTTTAAAGCACCTGATGTCCTTCATTTCCTGACTCTTGTTTCCTTATGAACATTATGCTGATCAACCTTGAGGTGGATATTAGCATGAAATTCTATCTTCTGGCAAAAGGTGTCATGGTTGCGTTCACATTAGTGGGTGTGATATATTCAGTTTACTGTCAGACGAGTAAAGACACCAGAAAATCTTCACATTTAAGAATTTTGACTCTTTTTCAGGATTACTCTGACAAATAAATGTAACACATCTTGCCAACAGACTGATGAACGTTTCAGCGAGTGAGACTGATCACACTTCCTTGAACTACAAGACGCCACCAGCTGGTGGTGTTACTGAGCCATCCGGCTGTTTGCTCAGTTTTTCCTGGAATTTGAGAAAACAGCACATGACCCAGTCAGCACTGTTGCTTTACTCAGAAGATAGCATGACATGTTTTTATGGATCCACACAGTGAATGACTCGGCAAAGTGAAGAGCTCATCATGAGATGCACACTTTTTTCAGTGAGCTACACAGTTTTTACACAATACATGCTGAAGAGTGTGAAACGTGAAATGCTGAGGTGTATTTACTAATGTCAGCTGCTTATTTCAATCCTAGAGATTGTCGATTAAAGGGTCAATCAGACCCAAAACAAGTGAGTGCTGTGCTATTTCCTCAATGGCCGACAATGGCAGGAGCATTTCAAAGACAGAATCATACAAAAACAAGCTAATCGTTAAGAGATCTTTAAGTACCTCGACTTCATCTTGGACAATAAACCGAGCTTTAATCACCACAGATATCCAGACACACTGCTAACAAACACTCTCTGCCGTCCACAACCTTCTTCTGTCTCTGTCAAACCCCGTCCACTGACCCCACCCGCCTGTACTGTACCACCTGCTGTCCCAGTCTGCGATAGAAACAAGCTTCTGTAAATCACCAGCACATCTTCTCAACCAGCCGACACCTCCGCTCCCAAACCCAGCAGCTCACTGACACGGCTGCCAATCACAGAGCACGGACCAGAACACATGACCAGCTGTCGTGACCCATGTTTCACCCATCTTCCCTGTGGCCACATATACAGACAACTAATCAGCAGAATAATAAATATATATATATTGAAAAACTTAACCTCCGTATACAGACTGCCAAAACAAATATAAAGTATGAATCTGAAGATAAAAAAAATCTCTTTTCAATTGTCAATTCTAACTCCTCATGTCACCAAAAGTTTATTTCTCTTATTGTGCGTGAATCAAAATCAAAGTGAGAGTTTATTTTCTTTTACTGCCTCTTTAAACCCTGAAGCTACATCAGAGTTATTCCAGAGAATTTCCTTCAGTTCAGGAGACACATTCACAGGATGTTCTCTGTAACAATGGGACCAGAGTTAATTGATTGTATGATTAAGCGTCTTAATTTTTAATTCACTGACTCAATAAAGTGTAGATAATGTTAAAGAGTAACACAGCTGGCTGAAACTCATAGTTCTGCTGAGATTTAACTTCTCTCCACCCTTCTGTTAAGTTAATCAATAATTATTTACCGGAGCCATCAGAGGCTCTGACGTCATCTGCTCCACTTTACATTTACAAAGATCAACTCATTAAAGTGACGTTAAAGTGCGTTCACAGGTCTTGGGGAGTGCTACTGCACACGTGGCTAAGTTGTATTGTTGTCTACATTACACACAATGCAGTGTATCACTCAGTGGCATACCGATCACAAATATCAGGATTTATACCACTTTTTCCACATATGCAGTCAAACACTCCTGTAAACAAACGTTAATGTGTAGAATTGGCGGAGTTGCCCTTTAAGACCGAATACGCACATTCGTCCTCTCGACTTCAGAGAATGACAACAATGAACATGTGATGTTTAACCGATTGTCGCTGTGGTGACATCACGTGACCTCATCAAAGCTTCAGACATGAAGAAACACGCCGACCACACATTTTCATCACAGTTAAGATTTATTTCATTCAACATTTCACATTACAAATATTTAAAAATTATGCATACTGTTATAAATAGTTGGCTGCAAACAATTAAATAACATTAGATTTTTCTTTTTCGTTTCACCAGAACTTCTACAGACCAACTCCTAGAAATATGGACATATCCGTATTACATAACTTAATTAGAAAGGAAAATACAAAAATAGGAACTTATAAAGTGAAATGACAATAAAAATTAAGGTGATATCTTAAGTAAAAAAATGCTATTACTAAATACAACAACCTTCCCATACACAGTTAAAAACTATTGAAATCTTGCCATTAAGTAACATCATAAACAGACAACAATTTAAATATTTATTTTCCTTCAGAAAATGTGAACCATATATTGTGGAGCACAATATAGCAATTAGTAAAAACTAGACACTTTAACATATTAAAAGCTTCACCTCAAAAATATAACAAAAATCTGATCAAAATTATAAAAATCAATTATACATTCCAATTAAAAATATACCAATAAACAGCTAAATACATTGTTGACCTAATAATTACAATGCAATCAATCACAGTAGCTTAAAATAAATAAAATAAGCAAATGAGCACAAAACCTTTAATGTTTTAAAAATAACTTCAATTATTTATATTAGTACAAATAGTTTGATTTCTTTTCTTTTTTACAAACACCAGCATGAAAAGGATTACAATAACAGTAGAAAATGACTGTGAAAAACATATTAACATCTTCTTTAATTAAATGTCTGCAATTAAAAATGGCATTAAAGAATTACATTGCAAAGAGTCTTTATCTGGAAAAAGGTTCAAAAGAAGTATTGCACATAACAACTTGAAGTTAACTTGCAACATTTACCACATTCAAGTCTTTAAGCTCCCCTTCCTCCAGATAGGTCTATATAAGATCACCTCGACAGACAGCGGGGATGAGTTCTCAAGTCTTTTAAACAGTGTTCTAGAAGGATGCTCAAAGTCCTGCACTGCCCGAAAAAAATCGATTTTAAAGTTCGTTTCTGTCTTGTTTCTCGTCTTTTTATCTCTCCGTCGTGTGCATCCTGCAGAGGTCTGCGAATGGGGAAGCGAAGGAGATCGACACGTTGGGGAGGGGAGGAGCAGGGGGGAGGGGGGGTGAGGCGAGGTGAGGTGAGAGCGGGTTTGGGGTGTCCTTAACAACTGAATAGTTGAGAAACATTTGGTGCACACCACAACAATTAATTTTAATAGCTAATTCATGTACTTGTCATTTTCTCTTTTTTTTGTCATGCATGCTAAGGATTACAATAGGTGCTAGTTGGCAAGTTCAAGAATATATATATACTTTTTTTTTTTTCAAATATTAAAATATCTAAACACCAAACATCCATTCTTGTGATACAAGATTCAGCGTTAAGCGTGAACCAAATTTTGCATTCTCCTTATAATATGTTATACTCCATCTATGGAGAGGAAACCAAGACAGAAGTTACCATTTTCCAACTAGTATAGCCATGTTTAGAGACATTAACATCAATTTTAATTTACAGTCTTTTTTTCTTTTCTTTTTTTTTTAATTCTCGCCATGCTGTTATTGACCAGATTGACTGGAAACATCTAGTGTACGAAAAGCTAAGACCAAGAGAGCGTTTACACTTTGGTCTCTCCTCTGCAGATCTGAAGTCGCATCAACACAAGTGCGCACTTAGTTGTAAAGTTTCCTCAGCACTGAAATGTATAAAAAGCATAACTGAAAATAATATATATTGAAATCACTCAACTTTTTTTTTCGTAAAATGAACATTTCCATATATGCAGATCTCTCAGTAACAAAAGTACAAAAGCTACCTTTCACAATGTGAAAAATTGAGGTATTGCAAAAAGGAGTTTCCCCATTTGTGAAAAATGTGCCTAAAATGACTGTTGGAAAAAGAAAAAATATTTAGAAAAGTAGTGCATAATAAATGTTTATATGTGCATGACAAAATAATTTAGCTAGAAAACACTGTACCAAAAATCAGCAGGCCATGTATAAAATAATCTTTTTTTTTTCATCTCATTTAACAGCAAATTCTTCACAAAGTGTTTTAACTTCTAAAATGCTCACCCACCGCACCAAAACTAATGTCCAGGGTGCAAAACTGGTGCAACGACACCACGCCGATATGAGGATACGTGTCTCACTAGTGTGTATAATCAAGTTTCTGTACTAACTCCCTGACATATTTAAATGCTCGGCTAGTAGGTCGCCACTGAGTGACTTAAAAACGTCAAACAAATGTGAGGATTAGTTTTACTTTCGCTGTGTGAATGTGCACGTTATGTTAAATTGTCCCCAAACACGCAGACCTATTTGAGATTAAAAAGAAGTAGTGCCTTCCAGCGTGCACCTCCATTTTGAGCTATGGAGAGTGTGAGGCCTTGTGTGTATGTGTATGTGTGTGTTTGTGTGTCTGTCTGCAAGCCCTGTTGTTTTTTTTCCACTGGTGTTCTAATGGGTTTTGACTGCTCTGTCAGATATATATATATAAATATATTATGTTCAAGGCCAATCTTTGGTTCGCTGGGCTTGACAGTTAAGCAAAACTGGGTAGAAGAAGTGACCGATTAAAAAAAAACAACTTATATGAAAAAACGTCCTTGAAGAAATGAGAAAGAAACGAAGAATAAAAACCTAAAAACAAGAAATGAGCTGCAGTGTGACCCACTACTGCTCAGCCATCTTTGGTTCCCATAAGCCACTGCGTAGAACCGACTGTTATCAAGAGCAAACTGCATGTGGGTAACAAGTGTGCAGCAGTGGAGCACACTGCAGAGACTATCTTCATTTATGCTTCAAAAACACTGGATGCTGAGTTGGACTAGCTTGGCGGGAGAAAGGATCGAGGGTTCGCCGAAAGGGCAGATTCCCTCCACGACTCAAATGTGTGCCGACGATTTTTTCGGAAATCAGACTTTAATTGCTTCTTTCATTAGGCGTAGCTGACTCTCGGATGCAAAGTAGAACCTTTTCATTAAAGACTTGGGAGAATTGCACAAATGCGTTTTAAAATAGGAAACGAAAAAAAAAAAACTACCAAAGACAGGCGTTCCCCCGTAAGAACTGCAATATAAAAAGGTGGTTGCTCGACCATCCTTCTCTCGAGGGGCTACCTTAACCTCAGTCCTGAAAGATGTGGATCCAAGCGCCGCGGGTTTAGATCCCTTAACCTCTGTTAGCTGCTAGCTTAGCAGCAGAGGCTGCAGGCAGACATGAGGAGGGGGAGTGGGGCTGGACTTATCTCTTGACCAGTAAGCCTGTCTGTCTCTCCTGTAGCCTCCCGACGCCATACATTCCCCTAATACGCTGCATACTGTACCATGCTCTGCTCTGTCCCTAGCACAACCCTGGGTTTGATTACAAAAATAAGGAGGTGATGAAGCAAGTGAGTACAAAACTGTGCCAGTCACGTCACACTCTGCCTGTTGCATCACTTCCCTTTGATTAGACTTCTAAGGAAAGGAGAACACCAGCGGGTGACAATGTTTTCGTTCTTGCTTTCTTGCTTTTTTTTTCTTTTTCTTTAAACTGTATTCGGCACATTAGCAGCTGAGTTTGAGGTATTAGTTTTTGCATGTCAAAATGGAGATCAAAACCCAAATATGTGTGTTGCTATAATTTCGTTGTGGTTTTCAAGTAACGTCAATATTCGTATGATCTTGGAAAATCATAAAAAAGAAAAAAGGTTCAAACATTTTGATCTGGGAGGGAAAAGTATCCATGTGGTTCTGCAGTGGGCCCTCTCTGTTCTGTATAGTTAATCAAGATTCAGCTTTGGTTCACTACTAAGGGTCTCATATACTGGATCTGCACTCTTTAAATTGGAAATAAGTGCACTCTTCTTTAGCAACACCTTTTTCAATTCACATTTGCTCTGGAGCCTCTTGCGTCAATAGAAAACTTGAATCGCAGCTCTCAAAAAAAAAACAAACAGCCAATCGTAACTTGTTTGCTCTGGAGACTCGGTACAACACAAAAAGCAAAGAGCTCTGCTACAAAAGAAGTCCATCAAATGTCAAATGAAGTGTATTTGTTTTGGGGCGTCTCATATCAAAATTAAAATTAAATACATTGTTTGGAAAAAATACGCCAATTGAATAGCAGAGTACCATATCACACCTCAAACGTTCTAATATATGTATTTTTTGAGAACTCATAAAAATATTTCAAAAATCAAACGCATAAATAAAATTATGTTACACATCTTTTTCCTTGCTGGACATATTTGGATATAATTCCAGTTTTCTTTTCTATCTTCAAAATATAGATATATATTAACTTAGAAAAAAAAAATGAGAAAAAGGTTCAGTGAAATTAGAGCGAAAAGGAACCAGCAACAGAAAAGTGCATTTATTTGTACAATGATTTGCGACTCCTGCACTACCTGCCCTCCTGCTCCCCTGTTGCCTCTCCCTCTTCGTCCTCCGCTCAGTTCCAGCGGAAGGAGATGTGACGAGGTCGGTCGCCTCCCTCCTTCACCAGGGGTTTGTGAAACTCTCTTCCGGCACGCGAGTGGATGGCCGCCCAGCAGTACTCGCAGTAGTACTGCAGACAGGTGACGTTGGCGCAGAAGAACGGCGCGAACTTCCCGCCGCAGCGAGTTCCCTGGCACTCATCGCACAGCTGGTCATCCAGCACGTATGGCTTCACTTCCACCTGCAATCAGAGATGAGAGGCGTTCAGATGGTTCCTGTAAACTAAAGATTCTGAGTAAATCAGTCTTCTAGATGTTTTCCAGAGGCTCTCTGAAGTTAATCTGAAAACGTGGTATACAGCTTTAAAGTTAGGATCCTTAAAATTATCAGTCAAACCTTTTTTTTGATACAGTTCATGGTCTGCTAATCTGCCATCGCCAGTTTATACGATCTATAATCTCTTTTCTAATGGTAGTGGTATGGTAGATTTTCATAATGAAAAGAAATAACAGTTTTGACGTTATGTCAAAGACACGCATGTGTTGTGTAGCAGAGATATGGACTTCAGTTAGCAGGCTAACCAGCTCGCCCTGGCACATCCTTTCTCATTACACCACTTTGTACCTAAAGAGGCGATGGTCCAGTAGTGCAGCTCGGACCTTCAGGAGCCTCACCTGACTTTCACACCTGAACTCGCCTTGTTTTAGTTGTTCCCGAGCCAAAGTCCTGGTTGGGACTGCTAGCCGAGCTAACTTGTGAATTGCATTTACAGTTAACGGTTACTCTGGCGATATGAATTTGACAGGTGGCTAATTCTTACATATTGCACCTTTTAAAGATTTCATTTAGTGAAGACCGGATGACTCTTATCATGAAGCCGTCACAGGAAATGCTTCAACAGAACAAAACGTGGCATTTTTGCCGGCAGACTGGTTTGAAATATTGTAGAGTCGAGGAACGATAAACAGCCACTGCATCTGTCCGGCTCCAAATGTTGAAATCTGTGGATTTCAAGCTCCCTCTCCTGACCAAACTATACACCGTTCGCTTCCTTTTCCGACTGCTCAGTGATGAGGAACTGTGCTATTAGCGAGTGAATGTCACTGAGGCGCTCTCTCGAAAAGCTACACACCAATTATGCAAATGAGAAGGCAGCGTACTATTATTTCAGCATTTCATTTCATGATGTTAACTCGATATTTCTGCTCCCTCTCGTTCACTCACCTCTGCTGTGCAAATGTGAATAACATTCAGGTCAATTCAATTACAAGTCGCCTTAAGCTGTGATACTTTCATTCCTCTGCAGCTGGAAACAGTCAATGATAGCAAATCTAAACACTTAAACCTCTCTTGCTTCAACACTGTAATCAATAATCGGCCTCCACCTGCCTGTAACTGATAACTGATAGACGGTTTCTGTTCTTTTGCTTCCAACTGTTACTGTCTTTTTGATGCTCTCACTCGATGGTGGACACTTTAAGTCCGGTTTGAATTTGAGTAAAAGGTTCTTTGGTTTTGTTTTGTATCGTTTTTCTCCCATGTAGCTCACAGGAGCTTAAACTATTTTTCGCAACCAGGATTGAAGAAATTAATTTAGTAAAGAGTAGTAAACAAATTCTGTATAAAGTACGAAATGTTTTACTCAAGAGCTTCTGTCTTTTGGCACAACTCAGAAATGGGGCAAAGGTGAGGAAAGTTCGAGAGAAACAAGACAGGAAGTGAGACGTGGGGGTGACAAATCAAGAAAGAAGGGGGCCGAGAGGGGAGGACGAAAAACACAGCTCTCTTTTCTTTCCACTCACCCGTTTATCGATTTCTCCATGCTGCAGCTGTACAAAGCGAGCACTGATAGCAGCAATGTAGCTCTGCTGATTAGAGAAGGCGACCCGCCCCGCTCCCTTGGGGTACTTCAGCTCAGGGTCTGTGTCGATGCCAGCGTAGCAAACGCCGCCGTACAGGCGGTCCATGATCATGGCCAGCTCCACTGCAAGACAACCAGAACCATCTCAACAAGACATTCACCAAGACCAGTCTGATGCACAGAAGCAAAAGACATTAACACATACGCACTGTTTGTCACACAGGATTAAAGGTGCACTCTGTAGTTTTAGGGAAGAAATTCTAATCAGGACAGAAGGTTCTTTATTGACCATTTTTTTGCCCTGACCAAGCTAAATAAACAAACTCCCTTTGGTTTCATGACTGAATAAACAAACTGACCTTACAGGACGACACAATGTCATACCGTTTTACTTTGTTTACATGTGGCGGACCCTGCCACCATGCTACTTTCAAACTGTGTTCTCTGACCTTATTTTGCTCTGAGAACATTTTGTTTATTCAGTTACGGAAAACATAAATCATTCTCAGTTTGTATTGTTACCTAATTAATACTGAAAATGTTAAAATTCTGAGTTTTAATTTCGCCCCTAAACTACGTAGTGCCCCTTTAATAGATAAAGCCAGTGAACACAATCAGTGAGAGTTCATCATCATCTGACAGCTTACAGCCGGCGGCACAGGATGGATTTAAGTCCAGCAGTGTTTGGTGGGTCACATGTGAGAGAAGTGTCAGCTTCTAAAACGGCTGCAATAAATAGATTAAAGTTATTTAAAACCTGCATTGAGTTTTTCTTAATAGCAGTTAACAAATATGCTAATTTGAGGGAGATAGCCCTGCAGATTTGCAATGCAGCTCTACTAGTTAAAACATGAAAAAAGTCAAGTGGCAGTTTTTTTTCAATAGATTTTGCACATGTAAATTTAGACACAGTCTCATAAAACATTTAATACACTGCAGGGTCCTGTGACCTTGGTCATCACCACAACAACGGTGCGGTGCAGACAACATGAACACACAGCACACATAACATCGCTATCAGGATAAAAGGGAATTTAATATTCTGCACAGCACAGCGTGCCACAGAGACGACTTCCTGATGGGACCAGTGTAGGTCAAAGCCGATTTTCACTGGCACAGAGCTTCTTTTAGCTCTGCCCTCTAGCAAGTCTAATGTTTATTATGAACACAGGCTGATCACGTTGCAGTGTCTTACAGAAAGGAGAATTTTGTTAAAAGCTGGCACTTCAAAAATTGGGATGAAGCACGAGGAGCATGGTAAGTGAAGGGCGAGTAGTTAGAGTTGCTTTTTGTGATCAACAGTTAAAACATGCAAAAGAGTTACAGGCCGATTTACTGAAAAGATAAGAAAAACTAAAACATCTACACTGAGAAGTTGTTTAACAAATGAATTAATACTTAATAAATAAAATAACTGATTCAACCCAAATGCCTCGTATACTCTCTAAATATTAGTTCTGTCGTCGCAAACTCTCATCAAGTCTTCTATAAAAAGATTGACAAAAAAATGAGGGCTACCTGCACGGAGCGGACGAGGGACGCCTCCCACAAAGATGGTTTTCCTCGGGTCCAGAGGCTGAGATCCATCCATCACAAAATCACTGTCGTTCAGGTTCCACGGGCGGATCTGGACCTGTCACACACGAGAGCAACAGGTTTCAGCTCGAGAAATAAACTGCACTGGGCACAGTTTCAAACAAACTTTACTCATAAAGTCAAGTAAAAGTCATAACAAATAGTTTCACTGAGCTCAGAGGACACAGCCGGAGCAGATGGGTGCGTTTGTGTGTGTTTTCCACTGACCGGCTTGTCTTTGATGGTGGGGCTGGACACACAGAGGTACAGCTTGCCGTCCTCTTCAATGCAGGCATCGATCAAAGCCTGCACTGAGCTCTCATCCTGGAACAGCAGGAAGGCGTAGCCTATACAGAATACAGCAGGGTTATTCATGCTGCAGGGGGAGCAATGTATAGACAAAGAGTCACACTGGAATTTAGAGCAGTGATTACTGCGACTGTCAGTGTTATCACAACACACTTCCTGTTGATACCCTCCTGTGGTGAACGCAAACGGTCCAACACACAAAATGCTTCACATAACAGGCAAAAGACTGCACAGATGCACACGTAGTAACAGTGGAAGTATACTGATACAAAGCTAACACACAGTGCTGTAACAAAGACTCAGACTTCAGTCTTTTGTAGTCATATATTAAGATGAAGAAGATGCAGCCATCTTAACATACCTTTGGGGGGAAAATAAGATTTGCTCTCTGCTTTGTGAGGCCAGTCCACAAACAGATGTCCAAAACGCCGGAAACTGGCTGTAATCTCATCTGAAATAAAGCAGACGCAACACACTCACTGTCAGTCCACAGGTGTAATATCGGATGGCATCTTATGGTATACATTTCCCTCAAGTTACATCCATTTTCAGTCCCCAGAGACGAAATAATCATTTTAGATCTTAATGTGACTGCTTTACCTTCATCTATGTCCGGGGGCAGTCCTCCCACAAACACCTTGCGTGAGTAGCGCTCGACGCGCTCTCCGTTCTGGTGCGGGAAGCAGTGTGGCGAGCCGAGGCCGGCGAGACCCTGATCGCCACGCTCGTCGTCAGGGAAACCATCCTCCATAGGGAAGAGAGAGGAGTGGCCTGAGAGGGAGAAGAGCAGGAAAGGTTTAATTCCTGGAGAGAGAACTACAGGAAAGGTTGTCATGGTGACAACACTGAGGTAGTGATAACAACTAAACATTAGCAGCTTTATCTCATTCACCACTGACCACAATGAGTCATCCACCTGTCTTTGATTTTTCTTCACCTGACGTCACTTGCCACATCATCATGACATGTAATGCACCTTATTAGGAATGCATTCAAGCATATTCCTATCTGCTTTGACAATGTGTGGCTTTAATACCCTCTGGTTAGCTGAATGCTTTTGCAGACCCTTTAACATCACTGTGTAGTTTGGGAGAACTCAGAATTTTAATACTGAATAAACAAACTGTTCTCAGAGGGGAAAAAAAGCCCTCAGAAAACTGTTCAAAGCTAGACAGGTGGCAGGGTCCGCCAAAAATAAACAATTAAGACAGTATGAAAAGGTGTTGTCCTCCAAGGTCAGTTTGGTTATTCAGTTAATTCAGTGACAACAAATGTCTTTCTCCAAAACTACACAGAATAATCACATTATAATACTGCCGTCTGACAGAAAAAACAGCAGCAGGAGTGAAGCGTAACATGCAGAATACAAATGTTAAAAGGCGACTGTTGTCCAAAAATTACAATAATACTGTCTTTTTAAAATTAGGAGAAAAAATAAAGACACAATCACGAAGGTCAGGTGGTTTTTCATGAGCATGGAGAAATTGCACAAAAAAAAAACCCGGACTGGACGATAAACAAGAAATAAGAAATGGACAGGATGTCATGCGCGCACACAGCCAGCAACTGTGATGTCAATGGAGGCCTGAACATGCATGCAGGATGTCTCAAATAAGCACAGTAGTCCTCTCAGTAAGCAAGTCTAAATAGTGGATGTGCATGTTTGTGCAAGTGTGTGTGGTAGAGGTTAAGCCCTCCCTAACCTATCCCTGCTCCTATACAGCATGCCCTGAGCTGCTTTATACAGATTTATGCAAGGGAGTTAGCCTGAGCTTACAGTATGTGCTGTGTGCGAGGTAGTATGTGTGTTGTAGTGTGTCCGGCCAAGTGCCTGACCCCGCACTGAGGGTTTTGTAGCTGTGTGTGTTTGTGTGTGTGTTTTTGCAGCTATTGTTAGATGTGAGAATCTTGCATCTCGTGTGTGTAGGGAAAAAAAAAAAAAGGGAGCCGAGCATAACAAGAAAAACACACAATAAACGGATGAAAGGTGCAGAAGATCACGTCACAAGCTCACAGCGAGGCTCGACACTGAAGACAATCATGCAGACTGTAAACACAGGCAACAACCAAACGCCCCGTAACCAGTGAAGTCATCACAGAACGGCTTAACATCGCAAATAAGGCAAAAATATTGAGACCTGCGGGTGAACTTCAACTGGAAAAGGGACATAATATATCCACGATTATATTTTACCTCGTCTCCTGCTATAATTCCTGGCTGCATGTGGAATAAGGACAAATCAAAGAGAGGGTGATTATAAATGATGCATAATACACTGTACCGATTAATGTGCCCGGTGGTTCATGAAAATAGAGCGGTGATTCATAGTCTTCCTGCCTCTGTTTTATAAACCATCTCTGAATTATAATCAGCCGGTAAAAACTTCATCATAATACTTTATCAGTACAAGTTTACACTCAGGTCTGTGGATCCTGGCTTCTCCAGTTCAGCTTTAAAGAAGAGAGAGGAGATATTCTGCCCTTTAATTATGACCCAGAATCATATAAAAGCCTAAACAAAAACGGGAAAGATAAAATTGTCCAAGACGTGGACCCTGAGGCACGCCACGGTTAATCAGGAATAGTCTGAGATAGTAAGATAGTTGAGTACACACACCGCTTCAGTCAGTACACCAAGACACAAATCCACTCAGCATCAAAGACTTCATTACACTCAAGCAGCACTAACATATTCACAAGTGTTGAAAAGATTGATAAGTCACAGCGTTCATTCTGATATCAAGAGTAAGAAGTCATCACTGTCATGCACTCTCAATGTACCCAGACCAAACATGTTCAGACTCATGAGGCTTTTATCATCACCACTAAACTGTCAGAGTAAATGCAAAAGTTTACATAATTCTGTTATAACCACAGCAAATAATGTGTAATGTAATTAGTTTATTTTACCAGGTATTGATATCACTGTGATGTCTGTATGTTTGGATCAGGAAGATTGAATGCTAAACAATTTGGATAACGGACGACAAACTTATGACGACAGAATCGTTATATCTTAAAAACTACAAGATTTTACATAAGTGATTGTGAAGCACAGTTATGCTGAACATGAATCATTTTTCTCTGAGTATATATGAATTTAAGCACATTTAACCTTGAAAACGTAATAGTTAAATGAAGCATTCTGAAGACTTTGTACGAACCCTGAAGCCAGCAGACTGAGTGCAGTCTCACTGACTGAAGCGAGACTCAAATTCAACACTGTGATGTAAGCTTCTCTGTTTGCTCCTGTTGCTGATACCAGAGCAGAGTAGGCACCGCTGTGGCTAACTGCAGGGGGGTGAACTGTCTCACACAAAAAAGAAATGAAACTAGCAGAAGTGTTTCACGCTCTCCTACGGTCACGCTTTAGACCTTTCAAACAAAGCGCTTCTATGACAGCAAGTGGTTACCGTTGCAACCTCTACGGTTTCCACTATAAACACGATAGCAGCGCTGCGGTCAAGGAAGGCAGCCGCGGCACCAAGGAGAGAGGAAGGACGCCTTCCACTCTTACGAACATACGTAGGTAGACACGAGGCCATCTGCCTCTGCTGAACTCTTCCAGGTAGCCACTGTGTGCTCGCTATGTAAACGTGGCAACGGCAGGAGGCACACTGAGGTAAACAAAGCCTCTTTTCACTATTTGAAAGCAACGTAGTATCCTCTAAAATCAGATAGAGTTCAATCCAAGGGCGATTGAAAGAGTGATGTTTCACCGCTTTAACAATTCTGTCGAGAAGGTATGAAGCTGGTCTTACAAAGCTCTACATCACCTTCCAATTTTTGTGAATGTAAAATTACCCCGATGGACAGCGCACTCGTTTCTTTTTGTTTAATTCATTCCGCGGAAATCTAATTTCCTGCTCCGCCATAAAACATGTCTGTAACCCATCAAACAGGTTCATCAGCCCACAATGCAGTTCACGGTCACATGTGTACACAAGACGATGCTCTTTTCGCTCATTCCACTTAATACGCTCACTGGGAAATAATGTTTCTTTGCGCGGAGCCGTAGTGAAACAAATTAAAATGTGGACACTGGGGAGATTGAAGCAACGACCCCGTCTAAAACTGCAGGAACACGGAGAGGATGAAGAAGAGGCCAGAACACACAAGCAATAATCCTCAGCTCCCTCAGTGGACTTTCCAACCCAGATGGACATTAACTCTGGAGGGAGGGGGGGGGGGGGGGGTCAGAGAGAACTAGAAAGGGAGAGGGAGAGGGAGAGAGAGAGAGAGAACAGGAAAGCAGATTGAAAGAGAGCGGAGAGTGCTATAAAAAGAAATGTGTGTGAGAGAGAAAAATAGATTGGAAGAGATGGAGAAACAAGCTGATAAAAAAGCTGTGTGGGGGTGAGAGAAAATGAGAGTGAGCGATCAAGAGAATGAGGAATGCAAGAAACAGATAGAGAGAGAGAGAGAGAGAGAGGGAGGGGGGGAGAGAGAGAGAGAGATGGTGTGCAACCTCTGAATCCTGCCTATCCGCTGGCACCATCTGTCTCAGGGCTTGATGACAGCTCCTGACCATGTGATCTCACCATGTGACCTAGCGATCTTGTGAAGGAACTGCTGGCCCTCTCCTGTTTTACATGCTGGCCCCGGGATCAGAAGGCAAAGGCCACAACTACGCGATTATACGGGAATGAGGCAAAGTCGAGGTAGCACAATATTAAACCGCTGCTGTGGAAACTGCTGCATGTTTGAGAGATTAACCAGATTTTTATTTGGTCGTCTGACAGAGGAACTGTCATTTCTACCCAGGCTGTGTACCAGGAATATATGAGGAAACTCAAGTGGCTAGGAATTAAATTAACTATACATACATTCATAGTAGTTAGAATCACAAGCAACACGGGAAGAATATTATAGAGTCAAAAAAAAAATATACAAAAGTGGCTCATTTTTTGCATCAAAAAAACCCTTGAAACAGGGGATCATGGCCGCCTGACTAAGAACAATACCACATCATGGCAACTTCCCTGGTGTGAATTATTTGTTGCATGTCACCAACCGACTATTAACTGTCTGTATCTATCACATAAAAGGCAACATGCCTAAAAACAATCCAAGACAACCCTTACAGTCATATCAGGCTCATTTTTAGGTTCAATTTGGATTTTCATTTTGAGTTACTACTTAAATAGGTTTACAAGCGTTAGTGCTCCAAAAACAAATCAGCTTTGTTATATTGTCCAGTTCTGCATCACTGTATTCCCTCTGTGTTTGAAGCACAGTTTCAGCTCCTGTCTCTTTAATATATATATATATATATATAAATATAAAACACTGAAGGAAATGAAATAAAGGAAAAAGCATTAGAGTAATCCACCAAACATAAAGCCTTATACTCAGAGAGAACAATGACACTCATGATTCTAGTTGAGCTAAGTCACATGTAGCTATTTCCTCATTCTCATTCATCCATATCTGATTCTGTCTCTCTGCGTGTCCATTAATTTTCACTGGTGTCAGAAACCTCTCCATCCACTCATCCCCTCCTCATCCATCTATCCATTTACGGGACCGTTGTGAAAGGTCGTCAACAGAAATGCTTGTTTGGTTAAAACTGCTTTTAAGAGAACAAACGTGAAAATGTCAACGTTGGTTTCATGGTGACATTTACGAAGCAGAGGGGTGCTGTGGGGGACGCACAACGTTCGGGTTGGATTCAATCCCAGCCAGGCAAAGTCACCCGACACAAACAATCAAGGTGAACTCCCATCCAGCTTTCTGTGAACTGTACTAAATATATGTCCACTTAACTGGGGAAAAACTGACACAACACACCTGAGGGAGCATGTTTTTAGTACAGGGTGTTTTTTTGCTGGTTAACTTTTTAGTGAATTCAATTTAGATTCAAGGAAAACACAATTTTAAAAGGGAGTGTCCTCTTAAATAAAGATTGACATTTAATTCATCTATGTTTATAAGGATATCCAATCATTTTTAATTCAGTTTGCCAACATAATCATCAATCAGACTTGCACTGCACACAAGTTCCTTATGATTTGAAAACCTGAGCAGATTGCTGTACGTACCATTAAGAGGCAGAGGGTTGTCCCCTCCTGGATGAGGGAAGCCCAGACGACCTGCATAGGGAGACACAGAACACAAATATTTAACACAGTGTCACACGGAGGGAGAGTTTTAACAATATCTTATAATCCAGATGATGTGACTTTCTGTCCGGATATATCAAACCAATGTTTTATGCCAGGATTCATTATTCTAAACCGAAGCCTGTATGTTTCAGGAGGAATGAGAAGATGGAAATATAATGGGGCCTTCCGGACCATATCCCTCTCTCCACATGGCTTTGTGCATGAATGTGATGATTGTAAGAACATTTTCATTTTGAGGTTTCAGAACTATTTTTAGATTTAACAAAAATGGCAATCACAGAAATTACAGATTGAAAATGTGCAGAACGACAGAACTATCATCAGTTACGCTTTTCGTAGTTTGTCAAGAGGCTTCGACCGTGATGGTGTTCTTGAGCTCACATCAAGGTTTTGGTTTGAATAGTCTGATTTGTACAGAAGACTGTAATATTATTTTTTGTGGCTCCAGAGGAAGCTGCATGTGTTTTTCAAATACTGGTGCCCACGTTACCTACAATGCATCTTATCAATGAGTGGCATGAGTGGAAGCAATTTATCAGATCATATGCAGATTGAGCCACAAAATACTTTATACTACTTTTTTCCACACATGCAGTAGCACTCCCTGTGAACATGTGTAATATTGGTGGAGCTGCCCTTTACGTGCATTATCAGTGTTGCTTCCACGTCAGTCACATCAGAGGCTACATCTCTGGGACACTAACCATCTCTCTTCCTCCCATCGACCTCCATTTCCCAATGTGTGCCTCTTTCTCTGAGCCTCATATCGTACATTTTACACCGAGCCACTTGCGAGGCCTCATCTCGCCCGCACGCGTGCACACGCATACGCACACACCCACACAAATACATGTTATGATGCCAAACAAGCTTCAAAGTTATTCAAGGCCCGCTCGCTGCAGAGGGGATAATGAGATGAAAGAGCTGAAATAGTACAACCATTGTTGTACGGGTACGGACCGCCCTGTGATTGGTGCATTCCGATGCCTCGGTCACATGGAAATCTGGTGGCCCCTCCCCCACACCCTGCCTATTGAGCCCCACTGTGCTCAGTAGATGTGGTGCATAAAACAGAACTAGACCACAGAAACCAGGACGGACCACCCGTGGCTTCCTGAACTACTACACCACACTGTAATGAACGTTTCCGTACAATCAAGCCCGTTTATCGCAGGGCGGACATTATTGGCATCAAATTTCACTCCGATACTAAAACAATCTTAATTAATTAAAATAAAATCAGAGGTGCCAACAAAAAACAGGTCACACAGACGAGCTCATTTCCTCGAGGCTGCACTGCAGAATCAACAGTTTAACTCCCTCTGTAATTTAGCTTTGTAATACATGAGCCAGTAGGCGCACCACCCAAAATCAAAGTCCATCCGAGCACAACCCATCATATTGGATTTTAAAAGCCTTTAATAGTCTCTGAGGAGCAAGTGTGCAATCACGTAAGCACGCCACATCCCTGTGTGTCTGCGGGCTCATGGGTGCCCGCTCTGTGAACCTTACTGGCGAGCTGCTGGCTGCCTACATGTACATCACAGTAGCAGTTAAAGCACATGCATGCACAAGCACACACAGGGCAGTGCTGTGTGCGCGAGTGTGACTGTGTGTGTTGTGGCTGAACAGAGAGATCCTTTCTGTCAGTCAGGACAATGCTGGAAGCGATTCAAAGCCACTTCTACAGTAGACATTTTGCCTCGCCTGTTCTCTGGCTTCGTGGCTCGCACTTTGTTCAATATGTTCTGCCGCAATGAGGAATTTGCGCTCCGATTACGTGGCTCTAAATGTGCTTGTGCACGCAAGCTGTCCGTGTTTATTATATTTGTGTGTAGATGTGCATGTATGTGGGTGACAGGGAGCAGGAGGGAGCAGGAGACAGTTGGCCTGGAGAGGAGTCAGCGCTCGAGGAAAATCTGCTGTAATTAGGATCTTTCTTTTTAGTTTGCTGTGAGGGGAAAGGAAGGGACTCACTTTAGTCACTGCTACACTTGGCACGATGCTGTACAAGCCTAAAATATAATTATGAAAACAAGGAATAAATAGAATAATATTCAGCTGTAGGCCAAGGGATACAAGACAAAAAAAGATAAGGGACATGGTGTGATGCATCATGTGAAAACAGTAAAGAATGGGGTAGTGTAATGCGAAGGGAATGGCTGAGAAAAGAATGAGAAAAATGAGGTCAAATTAAAGACGTGAGAGGAAAGACAAACATGCTGTGAAATGGAACTGGACAAAGAGTAGAATGATTTGTGAATATGGGACATTAATTTGCTGTATCACATATAAACAGAGCCAGACATGTCAAGATAAACAGCTTTAACAGGAAGTTGGCCCCACCATACTTCTGCTAAACTTGTTCGATTTGAACATAATTTCAAAACCCTACATGGTTTGATTTCTAATGAAGCAGAAGCTCGTGGACTTCAGTTTAGAAGAAGAACTTGTTTTTGTTGCTGGTGCCAAGCTCCTGGATCTAACAGACGCAGGAATGTGTGCCAGCATGGCTGCTTCTAAGACACCAAAACGTGGCTAATGAGCTAACCTTTTAGACTTATTCTCTTAATATTGAGGGAAGATTTACTTTGGCTTGACAGCAGAACATTAGATCACAGCTGGATGTGGCTGAGCGCTGTGGGTGTGAGGCAGAAATAAATACGAGGTGATGGTGAAGTGTCTGCAGCGCAGAGTTTTTACTCACCTCGTTATTCTGGAAGTGAAAATGTGTGTTTCGTGTTGAACATGAAGGGATGTACTGTATGTATCCAATATGATTAAATCAAGAGAAAAGAGAAATGCAACGACTTTATTTGATTTTCATTGTTTGCATTGTGATGTGATAAATTACTAAGAAATGTGACTAAAGCTCGAGTCAATCAGGGTTAGTTTCAAACAGTGATCACTACCAGCACCACTCCTACAAGCTACTCCCCTCGTGGCCAATAGCCAATATTGGCAACAGTCCATTTTGTTAACTAAGCTCTCCCTATCTGTAATTACTGTCAGTTACAACCCCAAAACAGTTAAAAACACTGGCTACCTGCTGCATTCAATAACTGTCTGGGTTACCATTGGTCAGTGTTACCTAACCACGTTGAGCCAATAACGGACATTGGCTAGTCTCTATTAATCAATAACTAAAGTCAGTTAGAGTCCAGTTTCTAATGCATGATTCTGTTTTTTAGCCGATACAATGCTGCCATGCTGTCATATGTGCATTTTCAGGGACGATACACTGTGAACATATTTTAAGCATGTGTTAACCACAGATCTTAAATTCAAGCATCTAGCTGAGAACCCAATCAAAAATAAATTCTACTTCAGGAAGAGGGAACCGGAAAGGCTGAATTGCTGCCTTATTTACAGGCTTTCAGGCTGGAGACTAGACTGGAGACTATAGACGGCCTCATCTGAGCCAAAGGAGCCCGATTATAAATACATTTATTTCATCAGCAATCGGATGGAAAAAACGCAGCGTCTGATAGATGGTGAAATGAAGAAACTCCGATCTGACAGTCAGCCAGGCCAACAGTTGATCGATCTCTGGAGGACAGGTTAAATTCATCGATCAGTAGAACACGATATGTACCAAACAACATCAACATTATAACCTTCATGAAGGAAGGAATATTTGAAGGGCTGTTGTATTAGACTGCATTTGTTTTAGCGAGGTGAACCTGATAAATGGGCAACTGAGCTCATACACGTGAGCAAAAATGCACAACAGCATTTATCAAATCAGCTGAGAGGTTTAAAGAGCAGGAACACTGCTGTAATACTGTCAGTATCTCCCGAAATATATTCATTCTGATTGGACGTGTGATGTGAACAGATACACAACCGAAACCTCACAATAGTGACAACAGAAATTTGTATTTGTGTTGACACAAACAACCATGCATCATTGTACTGTAAAAAACACTGTCATCATCCTCTAGAATGGGAGGCTCCACAGCCGTGATTATTAGAGACGAACAATGGCCAACAACCTGACTTCAGATCAGTGGGAGTCCTTCCCTCTCTCTCAAATCCCCTCTTAAACACAGAGCCTAAGCTTCTATCAGACGCGTCTCCTGCTCAAAATGCAGAAGAAAGAGGTCATACTCACAGCACCGCACTGAGGCACATAAAAAAAAAAATAACTCTTTTGTTTCTAATTCAAAGTGGGAAGAAGAGAGAAGGAGGAGGAAGAGAGGTGTGAGCTGACTGCTACGCAGGCTAACCTTTCTTATTATTGTTCATCATAATACTGAAAGAAGACACAGAGTCTCGTTGTCTGACCTGAGGAGGAAGTGAAACTTCTCTGCTAACAATCGAGGCGTTAAATTGTGAATAAGTGTGAGTGTGAGTGTGTATCAGCTCTACCTTCAAGTGTAACGCTGCCTTTGGCTGTTTGGCCGACGAGATCCAGTCATGCTACACATTTATCTTTATCACGTGTGTTTGAGGTGAATTTATTCAAGCGTAGGGTCCATTTACATTTAGTTCTATTATGGTTCATATGTTGTCATAACACAGAGGGCTTTCGGAGGCTTGATTGTTATTTTGCAGATTTCAACATACATTTGCTGCGTCATATGGCCTAATTCTCACATCCTGATAAAGGTCTTTAATATCAAAATAGCCCCAATATACAGCACATTTTATATCAATTCGGTGGCTAAGTAGTTTATATAAAAAGGACCACAGGAAAAGGACTATTACATTTCGACTTGTACACAATAAAATAAAAGGTATTTCATTATTTCAAATTCTCAATTAGGAATGTGACAGAATGTAAAAATATCAATGCATAAACTATAAAAAGGTGCCACTGGAATAAACCTCCTGCAACATCTGGTTTGTTTCGAGCACTCGACTCTTGCGGCTCTCATCCGTACACTCTGTCAGTACTGTTTGACAGAATTCTTCCTCATACCATCTTCTGTCCCTCCTGCTTCAGTGTGTGTGTGACGATTATTGTTTTTATTCACTGCTGGCTCCTGGGAGATAACAAAGTTTATCTTATCTTATTTGAAAGAGGTTAGTGGGTTTGAGTCTTTTGTGGGGACCAGTCTGCGGAGTAATCTGCAAAGTTCTATTTTCTAAGTCCACCCTGGAGTAGTTCCCTCTTTAGGTTCCCTCTGCATTGTCTTGGCTTCAGTCCTTCTTTGTTTTGCGTCATGTTCACTCTCCTCCATATCTACTTGTCTTGCCTTCGTGCTAGTGTCAGGCAGAAGAACGTAAAGCTTTGTCCCAATGACAAAAGATATTGCTGTAAATAGTACACAATTAAATAAACGATGGAGTATTGTTGACAAAAATATAGAAATATATATATACATATATATATAAACAGTTTTAATACTTGATTTCTGCAGCATCGATACAATCTCTTCTCTCTGGCAACGCTTTGACTCACTCACATTGTTTTTATAAAGAAAAAAATGCTTCTTTTAAAAAAAAACTGTTCTATTAAATGTTCACTTCAGTCATTCTGCTGTTCTCCTCGATGCGCCAAGAAGATAATAGTCATAATGTCATTTTTGAGACTCGTTATAATTATCTTTTGATTAAGATATTCATTTGTATGCCCTCAATATTGTGTCAACTTTCTTTGTAGTATCAAAAAATGGTATTTAATTATTTTTTTTCAAGGGAATGTATCATAGTTAAAAATTACAGTTTCAATGCCAGAGCACACTTTGAAACAATATATATGGTCATATTGCACAGCCCTATTTTGAACTCACCTTAAATGAGCTGACACATGCTATGGAGAAGAAGTACTAAACAATAAGTGTTATTTTCCCCCCTTAGTGTGAATAATCATGTGTGTGAATATGTCATGTCTTTAAGCATGCGAGTGGTGACAAATACTTCCACCTGTGCATCACACCTGCGCTAAAAATACCCTGTGACAGAGTGTAAAATGATAACGGCATCACCTTTCAGGGTGTCCTGCTCAGCCCTCATGATGTCGATCAGGGAGCTCTCCAGCGTGTTCATGTTGAAGCTGTCGAATGACCTGGTGCGTTCCTAAAGAGAGGAGAAAGAAACGAGAGAAACACTCGTTAGTTCTCTTAGTTCACGGGAGCAACAGGAGCATTTAGATTTATTTACATCTTTCAATGTAGCATTGCCTCAATTAACCCAAGATGGCCAAAGAGCACACATACACACACACACACACACACACACACACAAGAGGAGGAGACAGCATTCAAGTTAATTTACACAAGAAAATATACTGCTTTGCAATTCTGGCTGCTACACACACTAAAGATAGCCTGAGCATTCGGGAGATGAATACAGCGGGAGCAGACAGATACTTTCTCTGTTATATATGAAGGATTTCCATTCATTCTTTTCTTTTCAGAGAAAAATACAAAAGACATGACAGGTCACTTCATTTGTATCAATAGGTGAAATACTTCTTTCTTCCATGCTTCGATAAAAAGGGATATGAATGCATTCTGGCCTCCTTCTTTAAGATTCTGACACTTCTGGCATTGGCCTAAATAGCAGCAGTGGCAAACAAAACAAATTAGAAGCGGGCCCTAGTTTCCCATAAGCATCACTGGAATCTCAAGTGATTCACTAATATATTCTCCAAGTAAATACTGAGATAAAAAGGAAGTTGGATCAACCTTATTAAAAAGATTTTATTTCGGGGCTGCTGTTTGTTTTTCAGTCTCCTGTTTTGGTTTTCCAGCCACCAAACAGCAGCTCACACAACCCTCTCAATGACACAGGTGTGAAATGTCAGAGTAACACAAGGATTTTTTTTATAAAGACAAACTCTTAATTAAATCTCATTTCTGTTGTCAGCACACATTTCTTTTCTCTTAGAACCTCGACTCCAAAAGAATTGGAATTCTGTGTAAAACATAAAAAACAAAATCAAGTAATGCAGTTCATGAGGTTAAGCATTAAAAACACTGTACTGATCATCTGACACAAAGATCATAACCTTCTGTTTTATTTATGTTTAAAACAACATCCCTACTTTTTCAGGGTCAGGGTGGAATCAGGGTGGTAACTTGAAGGGGCACTATCTATATCTATATATATATATATATATATATATATATATATATATATATATATATATATATATATATATATATATATATATATATATATATATATATATATATATATATATATATATATATATATATATATATATATATATATATATATATATATATATATATATATATATAACAGAAGACAGTCTGAAGTAAGACAGCGGCAGGGTCCACCAAACATAAACAAAGTAAAACAGTGTGAAACTGTTTCCTTTAAGGACAGTTTGTTCATTCAGTCATGACAAAGAAGAGTTTGTTTAGTTTGTTTAGGCATTTAAAAAAAAAGAAATCAGTCTATGAAAACTACATAGTGCTCCTTTAAACGACTAACTAACTAAGCTGTAAAATCTCAGCATAACAGAAGACAACAATAGGGCCGAGCCTTTTCTGGACAGACAGCTTTGTCGCCTAAAACAAGAGCATCCTTGGCATTCCAGCCATACTGGAAATATTTCTATGTACGTAAACACCCATAAATTGTGTACACAAAAAATAGGCGCACACCAAGAACACGTGCCCACGCGGACGCACAGACACACACACACACACACACACACACACACACACACACACACACGTATCATGCTGATAAGGCTTCCGTCTCGACTCCACCTCAACCAAACAAAATATGCAGCCGCTGACAACAACTTGTTGACAAACTGATCGACTCCTCTGGTTCCCCTCCATCCACAATAACAACAGGACGACGCTGCTGAAGACCACAATATGAAATCCATCTTGTTTACTTTTTAGAGTTGGCACTGAAGGTCTCATGTGCCCCAACATCACGGGATTGATCGTCTCATTCGTTCCTCTGTCTCTTCCCCATTTTTCCCAGTCAGGACTCCACATGCGTGCCACCTTAAAAGCAGAAATACCTTAAAAAAAGATTTCTATTCCTCTTTTATGCGTCAGAGATCTCGCACCACACAGAGCCGGTGACTCTTCTGGCTACAAGTTGTTGTCCAGTACGGTGAGCATCATGACTAAAACGCTCAGTCACGATTCCTTCTTTTTTTCCTTAACTGTCTGGTCACGACTGAAATAAAGTTTAGTTTTTTTTCCTGTGTGCATCATTTTTATTGTATCAACCGCTAGAGCCGTAACGAAAAAGACAAACAAAAATAAATATCAACTGCAGAAACCAATGCTTAATTATTTGCAGAGAAACTGTCAAAACAGAACTCTAAGCAGTCATTTTTAAAACACAAACAAGCAATTTAACACTAGTAAAAAAAAAAAAAAACACCTATCGAGAACGAGAGCTCGCTGAAGTATCAGAACATCTCTTCGGGCTCAGTTTCTACGATGAGTCTGAAAATCATGCACTTAAGAGTTGACCGAGCGTGGCTTGATGCTGACAGACCAATCAGAGAGGCTTTAGTTTGTGACATGGACCACAACCTCTTGAAGCTTACTAATCTTGTGAACAAGGGGGTGTTAAAAAGCTGCAACAGCTTCTAAACTTTATTTAGCAACTTAATTGGGTGCATGTGAAGAGCTGCCATGCTTACACAAGTTTAAAAACCAGAAGCAAGAACCGACGCCAGCAAAGCCAGCGGTGCGTTCATCCAGTCACGTGTGGCACGTCTGATTGATAAAGACTTGTTATTTGTCTATTGTGCAGACTTGAAGTCACATCCTTCTCAATCCTGTGACAATTGTGGGCTGATGTTGCCGGGTTAAAAATGTCACGTTAACATTAAACAATTGGAATAAAGTGCTGATGATGAATGTGTAGTTTTTATGTTGAATTCACCTCTCCTGAAAAGCCTGAAAAACCTCCTGACACAACAGCGTGTGAGCAGCTCTGGCCTCAACTTGACTGATAATGAGCCAGCCTTGCACAACAAGAATGAGCCAATGTGTCTGTCAACCTGTAAGTAACCTATTTGTACAGCCATTCAACACTTTGTCCTCCAAACAAATGTAGCCATGCCTTACCTTTCCAGTATTTATCCACTAACCAGGTCAAACTGCGGGCTAATGTCTGTGGAGAGCAGTCTGAAAGCAAAACCTCCTGAGGGGAGGAGAAGCTTATAGTATACTACATTACACCATGAACTCCACAGGGGTCAGATGCTAAAGGGTTCAGAAAAACAGACATGCCGCGTCAGTGAGGCACATGACCAAGGGTCGGTCGGACGGGAAACTGGCTTTTTTTATCTACTGTCTGGTGTCTGCAGTGGCTCCCAAAAATCCAATAGCTACTTTTACTATCTGATCAGCCAAAGAGCCTGGTTGGACGTCAGCCACACTGGCTGGTGGTAAAAGCCAAACTTCCCAGCTGTAGCCAAAATCTTACCAGCAATCCTGGCTGGTGCAGATTTCCCACACTGACTGAAGGAACATGCTAAAACAGACATGACATGTTAAGAAGAACACACCCAGTGCAGATCTCTCCCTCAAAACAAATATCAACACAGGGATGGAGGCCAGACTGTGTCGGCTATTTCTCATATCCGCCTCAGTATCTTATGTGGACTTAGGGTATTGCTTTAGGTCAATTAAACCAAACATTCAAAAACAGGAAAGCAGCACAAAGTGAAGGACTGGTTACTGTGGGACGTATACACCACTGGTGAGTATATCCTAGCATAGGCCAGCACACAAACAAATATAGGTAGCAGAAAAGCGCAGTATTTTTACTGTACGGTCGTCTTTTATTTTAGCAGCTGTGGTATTGCATGGTAATCCTATTACATTGTTTCAAGAGAACAGGAGTTCATTTCGTGGCTGAGATGGACAAGAGGCCTGGACGGGGCTCTGCAGTTGCTAAGCATTAGCCGGGAGCGGTGCAGGCGGTGATTAATCATCAGATTCGTGCGTCCTTCTCTCTCAACAACTGGCCAGCTGACCAGCAAAGAACTCATCCCTGACAGATTGTGGGGCGTGCACAGATAAACGCTGACACGCACACACACTGACACACACACAAAGCGTCGTGGTCGCTTGTCACCTCCAGAGACGGACGGATGGACGGATGGACACACAAATACACACACACACACAAGCTGCAGGCGAGGAACACACACTTGACAGTGCAGTCCACATCATGTGTATCTATGAAAGCTTGCCCACGCTAACCCAAGGCCAGAGGTATAAACATAGAAGACGCAGCACGACACTATTATTTGCAGGCAGGACTGAAGTGTAGCTCAGTGTAGAAACAGTAAAAATATAATCAGCACGATGCAGTCTGGTTAAAACTGAAAGGATTTAAAAGGTGTGACACACCCGTCTTCTATCACGACTGTCGATACCAGCATGATGGACTGATCTGTTCTACCGAGGCTTGAACTTCTGACTTCTGAATAAATAAATGTGTGCTGAACTGACTTACATGTACCAGGATGTTGCTGGTAGTGTGAAAGCATCATCAAATCTGAAATCATCAAAAAGGACTCAGTGGATCAGAGGCTGTGCACTCATCAAGTAAATCAGACGACAGAATCATCCCTGTTGCTGTTGTTGAAGGCACGGAACTCAATTTGGGCATATTAGATTAGATAAGCATGGCCTGTAGTTTCATTTAGTGTCGTTTCTTAGAAATGTTTCCCCTTTTGAGGGGAATGACCTTTAGCATAGTTTATCATGAGTTTATATAATTGTGAATATATCCTGGATTTTTTACTCCATGACAGGGAACTCATTTGACATTTGAAAATTGTCATCTTGGGCGTTTTATAGACCACCAACTAATCTATTAATCTACAAAATATATTACAGCGGAATCAATGATAAAATAATCCAATAAACCTGGCTTGTTTATTTCACACCAGCATTCCCAAAATTAAACCTTTGAGGGCTGCAACTGATTAACTGTTCAGTGAAAAGGCTGAAATAACAAAATGGACGAGATCGTTTGCAGCAGCGGGTTGAATCTAAAGCATCACACACCAGACCAGGCAAGAAAACCGCCTTCATATTTTGATGGCATGTGAGGATGTAAAGAATGATTAAATACAGCATGCTGTGGGTGATTAATTCAAACATTAATCTTCCATGTCACCTGCCCGTTAATGAAAATTGGAAGTTGAGGGAGGGCGAAAGAGAGGAGAACGTGACAGGGTGGTGAGAATGGTAAAGATATACACAGCAGGGGCGGGGTTTCTTTTTACAGGTTGTACATTATTTCGACATCAACCTCCGACTCATTGGTAGGATTGTTGCCGTTCTTTCCTGATTTTGTGTGCCTCTAATCACATCTCTGAGACATGAGGCAGAGAGAGGAAGCCCAGAGCAAAGAAGGGAAGGGGAAAATGGCAGATGAAAGAAGGGGGGGTGATGGAGAGTGGGAAGGCGAACTCGCCGTGAGGTAAGGCGAAATACAAAAAGAAGAAAGGAGGACAGGAAAGGGAAGCAGGTTGAGCTTTTGATGCTTGCGATTATGTTTCATCCTGGTCAAAGTATTTCAAAGACCAGCAATGACATTAAATACCCCCTACTGTCAAAAACAACCTATTACCCAGTGTTGGCTGAATGTTGTGCGTACGTGTGCATCTGGGGCGTAGCAGGAGCGACAGAGGCAGGGGTTCCGGACAGTATTTGCACTGCTTAGGGGATTAGACTGCACCAACTTCTTTATTGCATGCAATGAGCTAGACTAAATAGAATATGACACTTTCACATAGACTCTGCTTTGTCTTCTTCCTTTGTTAAGACACATGTGCAGAAGACACAGTCCAGGGACTAATTAGGGCTCGTGCACACATGGGTACGTGCACATACACACATGCAGGCGAGCTCTTTTTCTTCCTGTTTCAGAGCGTCTGTCAAGGGTGTGAGAAGGGCACAATGAGGCTGTATGAGCAACAGAGTTATGTGCTTGCCAGCACAGCTCAGGCCACTCATTAGTCTAAAAAAACCTTTCTCTCATTTAACACCAGTGTCACAAGGACCAGGGGTAATGGCTGAAACGTCAGGCTTTATGGGCTTAAGGGCTCAGAATGTTTGTTTGTAGACATTCATGCACATATCATGAATATAAGGCAGGAAAGCTACCTGAAAAGAGCAAGGCTTGCTCACTATGGAAGTCTCCTGCCGAACCAGGCACCATAACTCTATGAATCGTTGAGTTTTCCAGAGGTGAAATACGAGTATGACCACGGGTGCTCAACATTTGTTTCCATTGCAGGTGGTTTAATAACCTACCTTCATATAACAGCACTGTTACAGGCTCCAGCGTATCTAAGCTACACAAACAGTAAGGAGGGAGCTGCGACCAACGGTTACTCAAGTAGCTTACTGAGACAATATCCTGTCCAGGCTTACCAGCCTTCAGGTCCTGCAGGTTCACTGGCCAAATTTACCAATCCCAAGCTGCCCGGCACACCTGACACAGCAGCAGGCCTCTGACCTTGGATTTCACAGTCATGGAATTAAAGAACAAGGCAAAGATTTCCTCCCACAATCAAGAGAAGTACAGGTTAGGTTAACTGGCAATTCTAAATTAGCCAACAGTTGGTGTGACTGTAAGCATGAAATGGTGTCGGCCTCTCTGATTGACTGTCAACATGTTTATGGTGTTTGCCTCTCAGCTGGGATAGAGAGGCAAAGTCCCTCCCCTTCCAATGGGACCATCATAATTTCTTGATTCTATTTGAAGTGTTCCATGAGTTACACTTGATGTTAGTCAATTTAAAAGAAAATTTTAAATGTCAGGAAAGTTGCAGTTTGTCATAAAATTAGTTGAAGAATACGACTCTAGAAATACGTAGTAAGAAAGACTATACATCCAGCAGTCATGTATATGACTCGGTACATACAGTAAATACATCGTAGAGCCAGTCCTGTATACTAACAAGCTGACCAAACTGACTCCCCTTTCAGGTAACTGCAGCGGTGGACAGATTTGTTGGGATTTTCACCTTTTTTCATACATTTTCTGCAGCAGTGTGACGGCCATGTTGGTGTCGGTGACGATGTGTTTACTGAGCGGTGTCGCACAAAACTAAATACTTGCTATCTTTAAACCTACCTGGCTTTGTTGACTTTCATTTTTGACATCATATATGGAATTGTGTAATGCGTAATAAGTGCAATGGGCTCAAAAAATCATGTATCTCTCATCCTTAACCACCATTCATATCTTTGCTGAAATAAGGTCCCATGAAGGACACCGGAAGGGCAGCGACTGCATCCCTCTGCTGGGACCACCAACATCCCCCCCCCCCCCCCCACAATCCTCCATTTCAAGTTTGTGTAGCTAATCTGCAGAAGGATAGAAAGAAAGAAAAGGAGATGTATGGAAGGCTTTTCTGGCACCTAAGTACACATTTTTGCTTGCTAGCTTGCCGGTGTACTACGTAGCAGTTAGCAGCAGTGCGCCTGGCCTTAAGCCCATCCCCAATACTAAAGCTGCTTTAATACAGCAGTGGCCCTGCCTGCTGCAGCAACAGCCACAGTACTGGAACATTTCCTCCCTCTGTGTGCCATGGTGCTGTATACCACTTTGGATAGAATATCCATCAAATAGCACGCAACCTTGTTCTTAAATTGTATCTCAACATTTGCTCATGTACACATAAATGAACACAGTGGCCTCAGGTGCTCACAAGACCACGACATACATGAAAAAGAGCAGAAAAGTGTATTCCTATAAACACGTGCTACTTTATGGGAGTCAGCAACTCATCTATGTAGAATCACGTGTTACAATCGCATCTAATCCAAAAGGATACAAAGAAAGCAACAGTGTGACAAACTAACTCTGATTGTACACAGGCAGAACAATGGGAGGGCAAAAGCAAAAGCCACTGATCCTTCATCTGTTGTGTCAGTGTCAAAATGTAGACTATGTGAGGCAGCTGGAGTAAGCTCAGAGTGAAACACTGTGACAACAGTTCCTCATGGGGTATGTTTAGTTCAGAGTTACAGGAGCTACAGTATTGCACTTACCAAACCTGGAGGCGCCTTGTGTAAGTCAGCATGTGTCATCAGTCATCTGAACAGTGCACGATCTCAACAAGCACCTTTTTGAGTTTTTCTTTAAGCTATTGTGTTATATTGGTTTTGGCTACAGCAATTCTTCAGCAAAGTCAATAAAATGGGACTGAATGAAAAGACAATGGCAGATCTTAAAGACTGAACTACACCGAGTCGACCTCTGATGAGTAAACTTGACACTCGGTTGCCTGTGTAATAATTCAACAGCGGTTTCTACAGTGACAGCTCCGACGCTGCAACATGATCTATATGCTCGCACTAAAATGACACATTTTCCAATTCAATTACAGAGGGTGGAACAATACTGTCAGCTTGCGGTATAGAAAAACAAAGATATATGGTTCATAAGCAGGAAACTAACACCTAAGTTAGGCCAAAGCCTAGTTTCCAAGGCTTACAGACTAAATGCTTCCTGGAAGTTGCTTTATACGTGAAGCAATATTTAAAAAGCCACATTAATTCAGATGTCATTGGAACATGTGAAAATGGGCAAAACGATGCAGATCCATATTTAGCAGCTCGAAGTGAGGCAAAAAAAGGAATCTGCTTAAGCAAACATTTGCATTTATGCCAAGCCTCACTTCTCCCTACATGCAAAGATACAGAAGCAGAGAGGAGATGTGCAGGAGGAAAAGCAGACGTCTTAACAGAGATATTTGCTGTGACAACAAGCACTGCATGGTTAAAAAACCTACTGACAGTCGGGGAGCTCATCCAGCAGTTCAAAAAATATCAATTACAAGTCCAAAAAATATCAATTACACGTCAATAGATTAAGGGTCAACTGTCAACGTAGGCCACATCTTAATATTCTTTCCAAACTAGGCCTTTATAATCAAGTTATTGTTCTTTGTAAATGGTTTATACTTAGATAATAAGACACACACACACACACACACACACACAGTAAGGCCATTCTGCACCCATCCTCCATCTGCCCTTGCAGAATCAAGAGGGCAGGAGGACAATGCTACTTTGGCTGATCTGGCAGAGCAACATACTGCAGCTACAGTAATGCTAGCTTTAGCTTAAGTCTGCAACAGAAGGGCCTCTCTACTGCTCAAAATGGACGCAGACTCACAATTCAGATAAGAGAGTATATGCTAACAGAGCTAAGTGCTAGTTTGAATGATATATGCCGCTCGTAGGGGCTGATTTGACCACAATGCGACTCCATAATATATTAAGCTTGAGGCCCTAATCATTTAGAACAGGTCTGATATGAACCTGACCCCATGACTACCAACAGCAATTAGGCTCTTAGCTAATGATAAATAGCTGCTCAGAGCTAAGCTTTGCTACTTATTCAGCAAAAAATTCTCAAGACATGTCAGGACATGTCAGAACAACGTCCTTACTGTTTGGTACTGCCTGGCCTGTGGTGCAATGTGAGTCATTAATTGCACGTGGAGATATGGAAATACCTGAAAAGGTCAGGGCAAGCTTCACTTTCTAACTTTTAAATTGGGGTAATTAGCTCTTTTTGAGGAAGCGAATGCGTTAAGGAAAATGGAGATGATGACTTTGACTCGCCTCGTGGATGGCCATGAAGTAGCCCCCTCACTGGTGGTCTGTAAGGCCGATTAGTAATGCTGTTAGGCTATTGACAGACTGCTAAAACTACAAAGGGGAGCAATCACTCAGACAATTTAATACCATCTGCTGCTCCATTGAAGATGACATTGGGAACTGATGGTAACCAAGTACTTACTATATGACTGGCCAGGAGTTAATTTGACAGAGCAGAAGGTACACTGTCCTGTAAGATGGCTGAGGATATGCACAGCACTTAAAGAAACCTTTCATCAGTTCATCAGGACTAGCTGGGCCTCGAGCAACCTTTCCCTCTTCAACCGAACGACACTATCAATCAACAGCCAGATCAATAA
Source organism: Sparus aurata (assembly GCF_900880675.1). Lineage (NCBI taxonomy): Eukaryota > Metazoa > Chordata > Actinopteri > Spariformes > Sparidae > Sparus > Sparus aurata. Next base: position 2,387,112 of record NC_044199.1, read on the forward strand.
AATGAATTTATCTCCATGCTCCCTTTAGCTCTCTCCATCAATCCTATCGGCTGTTTCCTACATGTGATAATGCAATTATCTGAGCTATCTTCATTGTGTGTGGACTCAAAATTAGACTACAAATAGGTTGGCATTTTGAAAACGAGTTGCTAGGCTATGGCAGCCGTGACCTGGGTGATTAATAAAGCCATAATCCTGAAAAATCATTAGGCATTAGGCTCAGGCCATCAATCTACAGTATTACCTCTGTTGGTCCTTTTGGTTTGTTTCTGGCTGGAATAAAAATAAATCACATGGCGATGTCTTCGTGATCACCAGTGAATCTAGATTTTGCTTTACGTCGCAGACTGTCAGTCTCAGTCGCTCCTTCCCGCAATCGCTTTCCCCATTTATAGCCTCCGTCTCCGATTACCATATCCTTCTCCCCATCTTTTCCTCTCCATCCATGATGCCTCCCCCACTCCTCCCTCCAGCACCCCCCAGCCCGTATGTGTAGCACACACCACTGCAGTGACAGAGCTACATTAGTCATCATCAGGAACATACAGCTGTGGAAGTACAGCACCCAACGACTGACTTCCAAGTTAATACGGTAATAAATGCATCATGTAAATCCATGCCCTGCCCCCCTGTCTAAAAATAGCGGGTATAAAACATACTGTAATAAAATTAACAGCTAACATAAAAGAACCACAGATGTTTAATCATTCAGGCAGCATATGTCCACACTAATGTGCATATTGAATAAACAGCACAATGTGTTAATAAAAGGAATAGTATTCCAGCATAAATGCTAAATCATACAGTGAGACTGTAACAGGCAAACTGACCTGAAAGGGGAAGATGTTATCGCTGCGGCCGACTCCATCATCCATCCAGGATTTGGGGTTGAAGCCTGCAGGACTGTTTCGGGGGTACTTCTGGGATGCCACGTGGTTGTTGGGGAAGGTTTTCTTCAGTGGAGAAATAGAGTTGATGGGGGTCATCCCGCCGTTCAGCCCTCGACGATAATCTCTGCCCTGAGACCCTCCCCAGCCACCGCCACCACTACCATAGCCTCCTCCGGGACTCCAGGAGGTAGAGGAGCCGGGGGAGGGAGAGGGGCTCTGGTAGCTGGCTGGACCCCAGGGGGACGGGGGCTTGTTCAGGCTATTAGACAAATGCGGCAACTGGCTGAAAGCCGGATTCCTGTGCGGAAAGGGCGGCGGAGGGTGTGGAGAGGCCGGTGAGCGTCGATGCTGCTGGTGTTGGTTGTGGGGGTGTTGGAAGTGGGGGTGTGGCGGGGGAGCGGGGTGGTGCTGGGACAAGGCCGCCGCTGGTCCAATCTGGGGAGAGAAGTTCCCACCAAAACCTGGACTGACGTGGTGTGAGAAGTTCTGGAACAGCAGGGGGCCATTGTTGGCAGACGCCGGGTTGAAGAAGCTGACGTCCTCATTGATGATGGTTGATGGCGCCGGCGGGATGGCAGCTGACCAGTTGTTGAAGCCAGTAAGCGATGACGAGGTTGTACTGGACTGGACCGGGCCAGTCCCACCAAGACCAGATGTCTCCTGGTAATCAAAGCCTGTCAGGACAGGAGACTCAAGACGAAGCTGCTTCTCTTTTCCGTTACTTCCTTCTGACACGCTGCTGTCTGTCTTGGCTTCCTCTGACCGGGCTTTTTCCAGTTCTGAAATGATCCCACCACTTCCACCCTCCTGGTGACTCCCAGGGGACAACTGCTGCTGCTTTTCTTGCGTTTCTTGCATTTCCTGTTGCTGCTGTGCTTTGGGCTTCTCTGGGCCCCCCAGGATTTCGTCTTGCACGCTGTTGTGGGTGGCAGAGGCAGGGAAGAGCCAGGGAGAGCCTCCCGTGGTGCCATTCCCTGCGGCTGTGGTGCTGTTTATGAAAGCAGCAGGGCTCTGCGACACATTTTGGTGGTGGTGTGGGGGCTGCAGATGCGGGTGGATTCGGACCGGGAATGCAGACTTGTTGCCAGTGTTGTTTTGAACTAGGACTCCAAACCCGTAATCCCCCATTTGTTTTCTCCCCCCACACACAAATGCTATCCCGTGATCGTTTGGTCCTATTGAGAGAAGAGCACACAGGATGGCATGCACTGAGTTAGCAGTCAGCCTCTCTCAGTCCACTATAGATCAGGGGATTTAGAAACAACTAGGTGATGGCCGGTGACATTTTTCTAATGACAGAATAGATCTTTCTTTTCTGCAGGGTCTGTTTGACTCTTACACATGTAATAATCACATGAAATTGTCCTGAATGAGCTCATTCTTCCACTGAGAAATATACCCTTATAAGTCTGGACAGTTGAGGAAAGCCAACCAGTTAACGTTACATCTTTAGCTAATTATAACCCCGTGACGTTGCCAGCTTGTAAGTCTACAGCTGAGCTGCTGGCAGCCACCAATATAGCTGGAAACACTGCTGTGTCGAGCCGACACATTCTCCATTGGGAGACAGTTTCCTAACGCAGACCAACTGACAGACAATAAATCACCCGTAGTGTAACCTTACAGAGAACACAGCAGTACGAAATACTAATGAATGTTGAATATATTAACAATAAACCAACATAACGTTCAGAAGAAAAACCCTCGACCTTCTTTGACAGCTGTCAGGAGCCTATAGAGAGTCCAACCTCCACATTTATCAGATATAAATCAAACACATATTCACTTTGATCGACCAGCATCACACATTATTGTTCATTATTACACTTGAGGAAACATTCGACAGACAAGCGGCTTCAACCAGCTAGAGATGTTAGCTGGCCGTTGCTCAACCATTGCTAACGTTAGCTAGCTAGCTAGCTATTAACCGTTGGCAGAAATGCTAGCTAGCTAGACAGCTTGAACACAGGCGAGTAAAAATTCTTTTCACCTTCTGATCACCACCTTCGACCTCGGCGATGTCTTTGTCGAGATACTTCCCTCGGGTTGAGAACAAGGTGGTGTCCTTGAAGAAAAACAGAGTACGTCAGGCAAAGCTTTTCAGCGGCGATGTGATAGCTGACTCGTACAGTGCAGTCGGTCAGCTTTTTTTTTTTCTCTCTCCCTTCTCCTGACGTGTCCTGCCTGCTCAATGACACAGCTCTCTATCCGCTGCCTCTAATCTGGACCGTGTAATCAAAGAGCTTTGTTAACGTGGCAGTGTGTGAAACAGACTCGGCCGCGGTTCTCTCAACAAGCCTTATTCGCTCGGTTTCATTGTTCGTTTGATTTCAGTATATTTTCCTCGCTCACTGTCTTTTCCTACAGAGCCAGCCGATTCCTGTGTGCTTCTTGGCTGCCCCTCTCTCCTGTAACCGACCGTGGCCGAATGACAGCGAGAGATCAGCCGAGACACACTTCCGCTTCTAGCACCGCCCCTCTGCGCCGTGGCCACGCCCCCTCGGAGCCACACCTCGGTTTGCGATTGGCCGTCTGACCGGCAGGCTTGCCGTATTTCTACAACAGTGAGCGGCCGTGCACCAATAATAGAGCCACGCTGCTGTGAAGCACGGCCCACTGAGGTCGGGAGAGAGATCCTCCCAGCACGGTCCTGTCCTTTCACGATGCAGCCGGTACCAGGTCGTGAGAAAACTGAGATACCCAACCCCCCTCCTCCACCTCCCCCTCCTCCTCCTCCTCCTCCTCCCTAGATAGGATGGGAATGCATCAGAAAAAGAGCATCCTCGGCCTGAGCTCTTTGATCACATGCTCCTCCATTGCAAAAGTGGAAGTGGAACAGGAAGAGATGGTATCGGTTCAATATCTTGTTCTTGGTATTCCTTTATTTGAGGTCAGCCCTATTTCTATATATAGGCTGCAGTCAGCTGTATGGATTCCCCGTGCTGTGAATTCTATTTTTATGCCTATAATGCTATTTATTGTTGAGGGGTGTTATTAATATTACATATATAAGCATTGAGGAAATAGTGACTGTGTTGTACTGGACAGCATCAGTCAGATATGTAATATAATATAGTCCAGTGTCCTTTAATGTTACTGATACCAATAATACACATATACATTAACACATTTCCACCACTGTCAACAACAAAACTATAGCCTACATATACATTAAGTATGTATTAGTGCTGGGCAGTAAGGCACAATATGTACTTCCATAGTTTTAAAAGTCCTCAAAAGCACCTTGTAAATTCTAGGATGAAGTGTCAAGTCACGATATTTATGACCAAATACCTCAAAGTCTCAGTGTCCCATCTGTACTTCGGCACAATCTTTACAATTTGCGTAAATATAAATATATAAAATATAAAACTGGCAGGCTGTAAAGGTGCTGGGAGGTGGACTCGATGCTATGCTAAGCTAACTGCCTGCTGGTTGTAGCTTCATATTCAACTGAGAGATACAAGAAAGCAATAGACACAGTTCCCGAAATGTGGAACTGTCCCTTTAAATAATCCTCCTCTTTTATTTAAAACCTATAAGCAATGCCACAGTTCTCTCCACGCACAGCGTTCTGTCTGACATAATAGTTCTAATCTTAATCTCCTCCAGTATATCACACTATGTTCAGCTTTTATATTTAACATCCTGCAGCTCTGTGCTATCAAATGTCTCGGACCGTCCACTCATCTTTCCTTTACCTGCCCACAACATCCCCCACGTCTCTTTATCTCCCCTCTGTCCTCCTCCGTGTCCTTCTCTCTGGTACGGCCATTATCACCTCGAGGTCATCAAGCAGCTTTGACTCTGTCAGTCTCACCGACCCTCGACTGGCAGCATTACACGCAGCCCGCAAATGGCTATCTAATAAATCTGTCACTTCAAGTCCAGCTGGGGGAGAGTGATAAATTAGTGACTGCGTGGTGTTCTGAATTATTAAGTGTGTACAGACAGGACGAACAGGCGATGGGGAGGTGGATGGCAGGTATTGGCAGGGTTAGGAAGTGACCGGCTTAAAGTAATCCGATTTAAAAAAAATAAAAAATAGATTACTGATGTCTGATTGGAAGACTGTTCACATTTAGCTTGCAAAATGGTGCAAATACCCTCAGAATCTGGAGGCCTCAGCTGAGGATTTGAGACATTTATTTTGTCAGTTACAATTCGATGCTTAAAATAAATGCAAGCTCTCCGTACCGTATTTTTTTCTGGTCCCCAGGACCGATCCCTTAAAGCTCAGATGAGTCAGACTGTAGAAACCTGCAAGAGAAAACAACATTTCCAAAGCATCCAACTGAAAAAAATCAGATCACCTTCAATCAAATTACGTGAGCTGACCACGGACAGCTGTGAGATATATGGCCTGTGTCCCTCCAGATTTTCACCATCTTTTCTGTTGCTCGTGAATCAGGAAGTGGTAAAAATGCTAACAATTTGTCTGATTCTCGATACAAAATGGTTGTAATGGCAAGCTAGAAAACAGCAGCTAACGCTATCCAGGCATTCACATTTCCCACCCTGTCAGAGCAATACGTGCTCCTGTTGTTAGTTCTCATCATGGCCAAGCTAGTATGTTCGTTGTGGGAAATACTGGCTGCATTTTCTCGTCCATTCTCCTGCAGCTAGCTCGCTAATAGCTTGTTTAACACTCCGGTCATGCACAGAGAGTATAACTCACTAGCTTAAACCCACAGTGCTGCTGACTGTATGAAATTCCAATCTCTGTACATCTTTCCAGCACAATAGGGAACCAAACGGATTTTGTTTTATTGGAGAATAATTCCATTTGTAGAATGTAGACCTTCCAGATAAAACAAAAGACTTCCAGATTGCCGTGATTCGTCAGTTCCCTTTAAATGTAATATGAGGCACTTAAAGCACGACTCTGTCTGAATTCAGAGTGGAATAATATGATCAGTCTTTTAATTGTCTAATGATAACGACGCAGCCTAATAATGCAAGTCATTTGATCTGCATTGCTTTTTAATCACTGTAATAGGCACCACAGCAGCTCCAGCTAACACTTTCTGTACTGCAACTTCTGTTTGTGACCTGCGTTTCCTTTCCCCCCCGTTTACCGATATATTTAGTTCCGCTAAGAAAAGTGTTCGAGTGAAATCTTAATCATACACCTGAGGGCGAGAATCAGGAGGAGCGAATGAGTCGTGTGTGATATGTGCTCCAGCTGTACAGTACAGAGCATTCCTCTCAGGGAGGATGATTAGGCAGAGTGCTCCGTACTGTAAATGGATTTCTAGGACAGAATAACCGGTCTTACTGGCCTCACTCAGGAGACAACACCCTCTCGTCCCTTTCACTGTCTGTCACACTAACACACATGTCTCATCAAATCCCTCATGTCCACAGAGCACAGAGCACAGAGCACAGAGCAGAGGGGAAATGGCACACATATTTATTAAATAATTAACAGAATCTGTACGTGTACAGTTTCCGCGCTCAGAGCTACAGAGATGTGTTATTCGTCTACTGTATGAAACAGCTTATAGACACTTTTACCGTGTGTTCGCTCTCTGGCGATGGTTTTGTGTGTGTGTACTCTGCCGTATCCAAGACTCGATAGGTGCTATGAATAAAACATTGAATCCATTAAAAAATTAATCGCCTTTTTTACCTTAGGCATAATTATGGTGCAATTCCTCCCAGAGTGAATGTGTGTGTGTGTGTGTGTCTGTGTGTGTGTGTGTGTGTGTGTGTGTGTGTGTGTGTGTGTGTGTGTGTGTGTGTGTGTGGTGAGGGTGCCTAAGTGCATATGTGCACATGCTAAGCTCAGAACTCCAATATTGATGATTTGTATCTTAAAATCTCGCCGTTTTGAACACATGCTGCTCTGATGGACGAGGGAGCAGGGTACAGCTTTTTTTCCTGCTCGGCTCATTTGCCTGATTGGACGAGCACAAAAGAGCATCGTGAGCCATCAGAGAATGTGGCTGTATTCCAAGTTGACGCTCAGCAAAATACGAGATTTTGACCTGATAGCGATCGTATTTGTGTAAATTATGTAGACGCTTGCGTGAGCGGTGTCTGAGAGGAAGATGGACGGGGTTTGAGCGATGTAACAAAGCCTCACGTTGTGCCGTTGTGGGGTCGTGTTTGTGTCCCATGAAATATTCAGAGAGTGTACATGTTGCTAACAAAACGGTGTGGATGCACTGCTGGGTGATGCAAAAAGCCAACATGAGAGAGGAAGATAAAAGAACGGCGTTAAATATGGATCAGGGATAGAAACAAATAACTGTGTACGTGTGTGTAGACGCTCCAACCTGAAAGATCTGATTGAGAAACACTTAGAAGTGTGTAGATTATTATTATTATTCATTTTATTTATGTAGCGCTTTTCAATGACCCAAAGTCGCTGGCATTCATTCTTTCACACACAGTCATACTGGTGGTGGTAAACTACGATGGGGCAGAGTGACGGAAGCGTGGCTGCCATTCAGCGCCTCCGACCACCACCTCAAACATACAGCAGTCATACACATTTACACGAGGCAAGGTGGGCGAAGTGTCTTGCACAAAGACACAATGACCATGATGCAGTTGGCCGAGCGGGGATCGAACCGCCGACCCTCCAAACATAGGCCGACCCGCTGTACCAACCCACGGTTGATGTTCAGAGTCCACTGTTTCCTTCCTGATGAACTGTGCGAATCCACCGATACCAGTCACGTCACTATCGCGGGTTGTTTAGCGATAAAGACAACTCTCGTCCTCTGGAGCTCCTTCACCTCATCACATGCCAACATTTGTTTCACTGCTTTGACTGAGAGAAACTACACCGTGCATTTAAACGCCTCATTCCAGGATTTTAATTGTGTTACATTCATTTCCTGCACAATAATTTATGATCTTCACACACAAAGAAGACTTGATTGATCTGGCAGAGCCTCAGTCAGTTCTCCAATACTTCTCCCATAGTGTTATTGATCTGTCTTAATCAATCATTTATTACTATTGAGAACGTCATTTGAAATATAAATAAAAACCATCACCATCCTTCACTTTTTATATCAGAAAGCAGCTCCTCTCCTCGGTGTGTTTCTTCTTCTTCTTCTTCTTCTTCTTCTTCTTCTTCTTCCTCTGACAGTGTGACACGTTTCACATCCTTCCATCCGTCCGCTGGATGTTGCCCTCATGTTCTCTCCCCGGGGACTCCATACTAATTAAGCCTAAGAGGTCTCTGCCGGGTAGCGAGCCGGGGTGACTGTTTGAAAAAGGACTCATGGACTGTGTGTGTGTGTGTGTGTGTGTGTGTGTGTGTGTGTGTGTGTCAGGAAGGCCAGGCTGATTTCACGACTCCACTGGGTGCAGAAGGGATAATAAATTACAACAGAGCAGCAGCTGGGGGTCTGTGAAGTCAGGGTCAGTGTGTGTGTGTGTGTGTGTGTGTGTGTGTGTGTGTGTGTGTGTGTGTGTGTGTTTGTGTGTGTGTGTTTGTGTGTGTGTGTGTGTGTGTCCTTGCACACACTAGATTGAGCAAATATGTAGTTAAGTGAGTTAACACATATTTCAAAATTCAATATTTTGCACCGTGGCAAAAGTGTAAAATCTGATGTTTGACTCAGTTCTCATTTTCTCGTTTTGTCACCCTAATATGACAGATTATAAAAAAAAAACAGTCTTTTAAAATCGTATTTGAAGAGACACCAACTTCAGGGATAATTAGGGAGGAATTTGCATAATTACTATTACTGCCGTAGAAAATGAGTCCAGGTGGATTACCCATTATTGCTCACGGTGGCAGTCACGATAGTCAGATGTGAACTGAACATTAACGCCAAAAAGTTTCACAGAGAACTTTGCGAGAGGAGATTTAACCTTCTGCTCAAACCTGATCCTTTGTCTCGACTGATTCTTGTAGCGCGAGCGGCCGTCTGCAGTGTGTGAATTTGTTGTTGCCATGGCAATGTCAAATATGGGCTACTTGTTCATTCATTCACCGTCGGTGACATATAAAAGAGACTCTGATCGTGCGTATTTTCATCTATTTGCATTTATTATTTGACTTATGAATCAACCCAAGAAAAACATTTGGAAACAGCTATTGATTTGCAAAAGGGTCGCATGTGTGTGTGTGTGTGTGTGTAATTCAACAACGTGCACAGATGTGTGAGTGAAATCAGTTGAGAGGCCGTTCCTCTGAAGCAGCAGTGGTTTCATTTAGCTCCTGGGCACTTCTCCACGGCTGATGAGTCTGGCTGGGCGACAGACTGAAGCGAGCCGGGACAACAGCGGCCTGGACGTCGTGGCCGGCTTCAAATGAAAATCCACCATTTTGATCTTTTTCATGTGTAACAATACGACGTTCAGGTCACAGATCAAGTGAGGTTCCTTATTTTTTTCAAGCGGTGTTGTAATATGGAGAATGTCGTGTAAATGTCACGGAGCATCAGATGTCTTCATGCGTCTCATCCGGCTCTGTGTCATTTAGTCATTTCCTTTGTCTCTTTGACTTTTAGCCTCCCTTAAAGGGATATTCCTGTGTAAATTTAATCCATGGTCTAAATCACTGTAAAACTGTGTTAGACTCCCTCTGGAGAGATCAAGTTAGCAGACCGCTAATTTATGGAGTTTTATCAACCTCAGAAACGACCGCACGACAACAATACACTGCAGTAAATGGATCCAAATATAAACCGCCACCAAAAAGCCACAAATAATGCTCAGAACAGCACCAAACTTCAGCAACAGTACAAATAGGGTCTCAGCACATAGTCCGGGGCATCTAACCTCCGCTAGCTTAGCTGGATTTCTACTGTGAAGCTAAAAACAGATTTCAACTCTCCTCCATCAGCTTCCGGGTCGGGGAAGTCCCGACGCGACGATTACCGAGTGCGGTTAGAAATGCTCAATTCCGTTCTTTTCCCTGTCCGCTCTCGATAATAACTGTTATAAACTGGCAGGTAAGACACATATGAACTTTGATTGCTTTTCCATGGAGTCATAATCATACATTTTCATCCATGAGCCGCGGAACTCTACTGCACTCGGTAATCGACTCGTCGGGACTTCCCGTCAACAGGAAGCTGCTGCAGAAGAGTGGTAAATTTAGTCAGCTGTTCAGTAGAAATCCAGCTAAGCTAGCGGAGGTTAGATGCCCCGGACTATGTGCTGAGACCCTATTTGTACTGTTGCTGAAGTTTGGTGTTGTTCTGAGCATTATTTGTGGCTTTTTGGTGGCGGTTTATATTTGGATCCATTTACTGCAGTGTATTGTTGTCGTGCGGCCGTTTCTGAGGTTGATAAAACTCCGTAAATTAGCAGTCTGCTAGCTTGATCTCTCGAGAGGGAGTCTAACACAGTTTCACGGTGATTTAGACCATGGATTAAACTTACACCTGAATATCCCTTTAAGTTCACTGCTAACTGCTGCTAACTGTATTCTCATCATACATCCATACTTTTAGCTTGTTAGCTTATTTAGCGGTGCAGCTAGCCAGACAACGAGGGGAGTGATGTCGTCCCCACAGGAGCTTTGAAACGCTGGGAGAAAGGCGTCTACTCTAACTGCCTGTGGTTGTTATTTGCAGCCATTTTGTTTTTCGACGGCAAGCAGGAGATGTTGTAGCTCTCAGAAATCCCCCAAATCTTTAACCCAAAACACCAACGAGGAGTCTGACAGTCCCGCTATGGTTTTAAGAACACTTTACGAGGCAGAATCCAGAAGTCTGTTTTGTTGCCTGCTGACCTGCTGGTTGAACATCGACTCTCGGGCTGTGTCTCCTGTAAGATTTGTCTGCGTGGAGTTCATCGTCTGTGTTTGTCTTTCTCTTGTTTTCTCTTTCCAGTGTGTCTGTACACACACACACACACACACACACACACAGTGCTGACTGAGGCTAAAAGAAAGAGCCATGGACAGAGGAATGCTGAGTCAAGCAGAACTGAGCCACCCCCTGCCCCAATAAAGGTACAGAGCATGTGGCCTCATCAATAATGGAAAGTCCTCCTTAGAGCAGCCACAGTCACTGATATATGTGCGTGTGTGTGTTTGTGTGAAGAAGAATAATGTGTGCGTGGAGTCAGTTTGGTTATGAAGACGTCAGGCTGAGCGCAGGGCGTGTGTGGAGCTCGTGGGGCATCCAGATCACTCTAACTGCGAGGTGGAGCTCCAAATGTTTCTTATCAGTCGACACAGCTGTACCTCCGAGGACACTGTGATGTTCTGTGATCTGCGTGTCAGCCGGCGGACGCGGTGAAAGCCCGTCTGAATGATGTGCAAACTGTGACGACCAAGCCGGAGGTTGCCAGACGTGACTACACATTACCCCCTCCAGCAGCTCTGTAATCCCCCCAAATCTTAGTTTCGTCAACTGTGAGCTGAGAATTAGGGAATTTCTGGTAAGAGCTCCTACAGGCTGAACTTCACACCACATGCATGCAAAGTGAAACCGGCTTTGATCCCTCAGTCGTCACCTGTGGACATTAATGAGTGCTCACAGAATATCTGGGACAGTTCATGAGCTTACAGAGCGTCGAGTGTTTCAGGGAAACATGTTTTTATTGTCATATTTTCATTATTCTAACAGCGCCAGGCTTTGAAGACAGTTTTCATAGTGGCCAAACCGTGTAATTACATCGTCATGTAGCCCAAAACACTTTTAATTGAGTTATTTTGAATGTCATAATTTGAGCCAATAGGTCCAATAAAATATGGAAAGTCGAGATAACACGTGATACCAACTGCGTTATGAACCGGACAAACATTTTAAAATGATAGATTATTTTATTCAGCACCTTTCTCCAATCTCTGCAGACGTATTTTTTAAAAATATATATATATATTTGTCTACATTACAGTGTTTTCAATATGACCTTTAAGGAATAGTTTGACATTTTGGAAAATACACTGAGAATTTGATGAAAAGATTGAGACCATTCTCAGATCTTTACAGTAAATGGAGCGAACCCGAGCAGCCGGTTAGCTTAGCTTCATGAAAAGAGTGAAAGCAGGAGCACACAGCAGCCTGGCAGCGCCTCCACAGCTCACTGTATATCTCTCTTGTTTTAATACACTATGGAAACTAAACTGTAAATAGATTTGATGTCGACTGTTATCAGTATTTTGTCAGACCAGCGTGTTTCAGCTCGTAGCCTTGCTGGGTCATCATGACAAACATTACAAAAACATTTCAATCAGATTAAAACATGTTAATAGAAATGAATCCTATATGTACATATATATATATATATATATATATACACTCTATATCAGCTAATGGGGCACACACACATTCACAGATGGGTTTATGATCACATTGCTACGGCTAATAACAAACTGGCAGAGACACAAAGGTGTGAACAGTAACCCTTCAGAGATTTACAGAGAACACAAAATCACCACTATACAAACTCATTACTTCTTCTTCTTCTTTCTTTTATCTGAGAAAATTGGCTTTTCCACCTCTCCGGCTGGGTTTTATCACCTCTGTGATTGCAGCAGGACTGGAGAGATCATTTCCGTCCGCTGACTTTGAGGGAACAGCTCGTCTCAGCTGTGCATATTTTAGCACGTGGAAATCTTCGCATGTAAACAACATTTTCCTGTTTAGTCGGTATTAAAGTCCTCGATGCTGATGGTCTTCGTATTGGCAGCGACTTCTGAATGTTGACACGCTCGCACTTCTGCTTCTGCCTCACCATAATGTAGGTAAATCTGTAAAGGCGTCGTTAAGTGATTGGCTGTTTTGGAGATCATTATGTCATTGATGTTTTAAGTCTTACGGGTGAAAGTAGTAAATAAGAGCAGCTCATATTTGGCATCTCTTCTTAACTTTTCGTATTCCTCTGGATCACCTCATTATCTCTTCAGTCTGGTGATTTGACTCACAGGTGATCTTCTCTTTAGAGGGTTTGGATGAAAGAAAGCTCCGAGCGTGAAGGATCGATTCTGATCTGTATGTCAGGTGTGAAGAGAGGACGACATTTTTTGTTGTGACATTTATTAGAAGTAAATTCAGTTTTGTGTGACTCATGTCGGCAAAGTTGCCATTTAAAAGCTCGTATAGTGACGGGACTGTTCTTCTTTTTTCAAGCACGAGGAGAGAACAGTTGTTTTGTGGTGGATGAAGCACTTTTGTCTTCAAGGTGACCAACAATAGACACGGAACACTGAGTGCTATTTTGGTGTTCATTGCAGCGCTGGAGGAACTTTACGTAACGTGAAGAGAAATATTTTCTCTTAAGATTGAAGGAGGCGAAATTAACAAAGAGCGTGGTCGACGGTGTTCAGGATCTGGTCCAGTGTGTTATGACGGTTTTGATATATTCAGACAAATAAATATCAACCAAAAACAAAACTACGTGTTGTTTCATGGACGAGACGATGAGCACGAGCAGAGACTTCAGAGGGGGACCGGTGGCGTCATATTCACTGTAGAGACATAGAGAAATATCAATCTTCTTTTTTATCTTTAAGATGATGTCCATTTTCATATGTACACCAAATTATGGAATATATGTGGAAGGCAATCAACTCCTTTCCGATTGCCAGAGGACGATTTTGTCTTTCTGGTTTCTTTTTCTGTCGGTCATGGTCAGCGCCATGAACGCACCAGGAAACAGGGAACAATGACGATGTTACAGTGATCACGCTTTTATACCTTTTACCTCAGGCTCCCTTTAAAACTCAAGTCCGGCGGAATGATGTTATGGTGCGTTCTGAATCCGCGGTGCCAACCTGAGGCCAACAGGTGAAATTAGCACTCTATCGTCTTTCTATCGCTGGCAATCTGAGCTGCAGCTGACAAATATTGTGTCCGCTGCAGAGTCAGATGAACCTGGAGGGAATGTCGATTGTACTCTCTCCCAGCTAGATGCAAGTGGGTGTTAGCAGGTTTGTTGTCCATCTGAGCTTCATGGGGGGTCTCTAAAATAACTTACATTACGGCTGGAGATGAATCAATAAATGATAGCCTGACACACGCTTTGTATGAGAGGAAGAGAGTGATTGCACTGTAGAAGCTTCCTGCACATCCGGCTCCTCCTCTGAACTGTCCGAGTGTGTGTTGGTCCCAGATTCTGCAGAATCGGGTCTGAAAACATGTTGTTTGTGATCAACATCTATAAGTCAAACCCTGGTGAAAAGGGTCCGACTGTCTATCAATTTAAATTTTAAAGGGATATTCCGGTGTAAGTTTAATCCATGGTCTAACACACCGTGAAACTGTGTTAGACTCCCTCTCTAGAGATCAAGTTAGCAGACCGCTAATTTACGGAGTTTTATCAACCTCAGAAACGACCGCACGACAACAATACACTGCAGTAAATGGATCCAAATATAAACCGCCACCAAAAAGCCACAAATAATGCTCAGAACAGCACCAAACTTCAGCAACAGTACAAATAGGGTCTCAGCACATAGTCCGGGGCATCTAACCTCCGCTAGCTTAGCTGGATTTCTACTGAAAAGCTGACTAAATTTACCACTCTTCTGCAGCAGCTTCCTGTTGACGGGAAGTCCCGACGAGTCGATTACCGAGTGCAGTAGAGTTCCGCGGCTCATGGATGAAAATGTATGATTATGACTCCATGGAAAAGCAATCAAAGTTCATATGTGTCTTACCTGCCAGTTTATAACAGTTATTATCGAGAGCGGACAGGGAAAAGAACGGAATTGAGCATTTCTAACCGCACTCGGTAATCGTCGCGTCGGGACTTCCCCGACCCGGAAGCTGATGGAGGAGAGTTGAAATCTGTTTTTAGCTTCCCAATAGAAATCCAGCTAAGCTAGCGGAGGTTAGATGCCCCGGACTATGTGCTGAGACCCTATTTGTACTGTTGCTGAAGTTTGGTGCTGTTCTGAGCATTATCTGTGGCTTTTTGGTGGCGGTTTATATTTGGATCCATTTACTGCAGTGTATTGTTGTCGTGCGGTCGTTTCTGAGGTTGATAAAACTCCGTAAATTAGCGGTTTGCTAACTTGATCTCTCGAGAGGGAGTCTAACACAGTTTCACGGTGATTTAAACCATGGATTAAATTTACACCGGAATATCCCTTTAATGAACCATACGCCTGAACAACGCACCATCCATCACACCAATGCTGAAAATTCACAAACACATATTGTCGTTGTTGCGAGCCTGCTGAGAGATTTTAATGCGATGGGTTTTATCAGGTTCATTTGGCAGGTCTTCTATATCAGGAATCAGTGGGAGTTGGGAGCCTTGGAAGGAATAAGTGATTCCTCCCTGTCAACGGTTTATATGCCGAGAGCCAGATTGTTGTAGCGTAATTACTCCTCCAGATGTTTCTGTCTTCGCCGTGGTCCCGTCAGACCGCAAAGGTCCGCCAGCCAAGCGCTAACTGGGGCTAACGCTCTGTGTCGTATCTTCTCTTTACCTCAATTTCCCCTCAAAATCAAACTATTTAAAGCACAATTCAGGCTTGTTTGTCCAACACTTCAGTACTGTGACTACAGTATTACTGAAAAGGGCAGAACGTGCTCAGACTTTGTTGGTTGCATAACACAATACGCCACGTGATTTCTCAATCTGCAATCAAAATGCTGATCTCAGACAATATCTCAAGACTTTACCAGAGGGGAGTGGGCTACTGTAAAGGGAAGCCAGGAGGTCACAGGAGTTTACAGGATTTCATTAATCCTGTTTGATGTCCGGGAGGGTGATGATTGCTGTACGAGCTGCGTTAGCATTATTATCAAGCAGAAAGACTTTGTGACCTTTCCAGTGAGCGGCAGTGCGAGGCGGAGGCCTTTAGTAAAGAGATTGATCCCCCTCCACCCCCACCCCT
Organism: Sparus aurata; assembly: GCF_900880675.1. Taxonomy (NCBI): domain Eukaryota; kingdom Metazoa; phylum Chordata; class Actinopteri; order Spariformes; family Sparidae; genus Sparus; species Sparus aurata. Next base: position 2,402,772 of record NC_044199.1, read on the forward strand.
CAGGGCCCCCCCAGGATCTGTTGTGTTTATTGACCTCAGTTTGCAGAGTTCACAATCTGGCCCATTGGTAGTTAGAGCCATTGATTGGAGTATAACACATAGATGATCAATCTGTTAAAATCGCAGTGGCTGGGAGCTCGGCCAGTCACCAGCCTCTGGGGTCACAGAAGCTGCACACGGCAACGTGACTGTGGAGGGCTCGGCGAGGGCGGCGATCCCGGACGCATGCATGCAAAAACAAAAAGAGCATTTTGTGCACATTCACGTATCTGTTCATCACACGTTCATCACACACAGAGCAGCGGATACACTCTGCAAACATTGCTTAATCATGAACGAGCCACATACACTCTCTATGCACACACACGTCACGGCACCCAACAATCAATACCTCACAAAATCCATAATGAACTGTTTAGCATATTCTTTGATCATCTGCAGCGTTGCCCCCAGAAAAACCTTTCAGAGCGGATAAATGAGCAGAAAATGTCATCAGTGTTCTCTCCTCTCTTTCAATATTTAAATCTTTAGCCACTCTGGCAGCAAGGCTCGGAGAAGGACGTCGTACCGTCTCACATATTGTAACAGCGACTGGATGGATCGAGGAACAGGAAGCGTGCGTCAGATAGAAGAAGGACGTTCACGACGGGCTGCTGCAGATAAAACAGTTTGGTGAATCTGACTCGGGAGTTACATCTTTTAGATAACACATGTATTTTCCCTGTTTGTCACTTTTCTTTTCTTAGTTTCAGTCTTTGTTCTTTAAGTGTTGGTCTCAGTCATTGTTACAGTCACTGACAGCAGTGGCTGCTTGTCCGTGTTGTTTTATTGTTAGATTTACTTCGATTTTATTACGTTCTATCAGGTGTTTCATTCCTGGAAAGTCAAACCAGCCACGGCTTGAAGTGCTTAGAAGGAAGCTATAGCCGGATCATTCAGCGGAAGTAAAGCATAAATTAGCAGCTGCACATATACAACACATCTTTGTTCAACATAAGCAGAGAGAAGCCTTTCAGATATATATATATATATATATACATCGGACTGTATAGAAAATCATCTGAGTGACGATTTTTCTCCTGATAACTGAAGTGCCGTCTGCTCACTTCCTGCTGGGTCTCATCATTCAAGGTTCAAAATTCAAACTTTATTGTCAATCTTCAGTACTGGGTTGCACAATGAAATGCAGCTGTAGCCGCCTCCACATGACACACACAGGACGTTCACAGGAAGAAAATATTTAAATTAGAATAGAATTAAAGACAGAACGAGCCAGAAAAAATGTAAACAAACTACATAAAAGCAGCACTAAAGGGAGGGATGTAAAGGAGAACTACAAGATGTTTATAAGGAAGACACGCAGTTACATTTATACAGCATATGTATATGTTACAGGCAATGACGCGACTGAGCCACCGACTGCAACATCGGATATAATGTTATCACTTAACGTTTCAGTAAAACACAGATACGTCGCTCACATTATCTGCTTATCGGCTGACTCTCACATCAGGAGCTGCAGAGGACGTGGTGGCGTTATCACGGCCAAACGGCGGACGCAGTTGGAGTCACACCGCTGGATATTTTCAAGGACAGCTGGAGACATTTCCATCTGTGTTTGCTGCAGTAAAAGCTCTGTGGACATATCCGGTGGTTTTTGTGGCGAACAAAACCGGCTCGTTTTCAGTCAGACCATCTCCATCCATGACTGTGGTGAACAAAACAGGGAATTTAAGCCGAGCCAAGATGTTTTCTGAACACTAACCAAGTGTTTTTTGTGCCTGAACCTAAAAAGACGTAAAGTTGCAACGTCAAGAAACAGAAACGAACGTAACCACCAGAGTTACGTGGTGAACAGAGCTGAGTTAGTGCGAATGATTGGAAGAGGACATGATATTGATATTCTACGTGTATAGTACGTGTGATTAAACTATTTCTGTAGCACTTTACTTTGTAAATTTAATCCATGGTCTAAATCACCGTGAAACTGTGTTAGACTCCCTCTCGAGAGATCAAGTTAGCAGACCGCTAATTTACGGAGTTTTATCAACCTCAGAAACGACCGCACGACAACAATACACTGCAGTAAATGGATCCAAATATAAACCGCCACCAAAAAGCCACAAATAATGCTCAGAACAGCACCAAACTTCAGCAACAGTACAAATAGGGTCTCAGCACATAGTCCGGGGCATCTAACCTCCGCTAGCTTAGCTGGATTTCTATTGTGAAGCTAAAAACAGATTTCAACTCTCCTCCATCAGCTTCCGGGTCGGGGAAGTCCCGACGCGACGATTACCGAGTGCGGTTATAAAATTCTCAATTCCGTTCTTTTCCCTGTCCGCTCTCGATAATAACTGTTATAAACTGGCAGGTAAGACACATATGAACTTAGATTGCTTTTCCATGGAGTCATAATCATACATTTTCATCCATGAGCCGCGGAACTCTACTGCACTCGGTAATCGACTCGTCGGGACTTCCCGTCAACAGGAAGCTGCTGCAGAAGAGTGGTAAATTTAGTCAGCTTTTCAGTAGAAATCCAGCTAAGCTAGCGGAGGTTAGATGCCCCGGACTATGTGCTGAGACCCTATTTGTACTGTTGCTGAAGTTTGGTGCTGTTCTGAGCATTATTTGTGGCTTTTTGGTGGCGGTTTATATTTGGATCCCTTTAAGGCTGCGATATGTGTAAATCTAGATTATATATTTCTCATATGTCATGCAAACAGTCCACGCAAAGGCCTTCCATCCTAAATCTGAATGTAATCGCACATTTGAGGATGAGTCCTTGGTAACGCTGCACACACGATACCATCCAGATATTTTCCTCTCCCTGTTTTATCGCTGTGAGTGTTGGCGCTGTCTGTTTTAACCCTCTCCCTCTCCCTCTCTCTCTCCCTCTCTCTCCCTCTCTCGGCTGCTCTGCTTCTCTTAGCCAGCAGTAGTGGACAGATGGTCGGATCAAACCCCATCAAACATTTACAACCTCACTGACACGGCCTCATCACACTCGCTCCCTGACATCAGAGAGGTCCGTCCACACCACCCCCACACCTACGTACACACTCGTGCACACACCTGCACGAACTGCAAGCTCTGACATTTTTCAAATTAAAGAGTTTGACGGCAGAAGTCTGGATGATACAGAGGCTCTTCTTCTCCACGCTAATTAATCGTTTTTTAAGCAAAACGGATCCTAAATGCTCGACTGTACGTGATTGTACTTAATGGTATTTCTATCATATTGTTGAAATTCTGGTCAAGGACTTTTTAATCAGGACGTATTGAATAAATCAGACTTGTTTTACTGCAGCCTTGAGTCCCCAGGGTCCTGTATCTCAAACAAAAGGAGAAGGACGATACGGAGGGAGGGAGGACAAGGATGATGAGTCAAGGGAGAGAGAGAAAAAGAGTGAGTGGCGGAGGAGGAGGAGGAGGAGGAGGAAGAGGATGACGACGGTGTTGAGGAGGATGGTAAGACAGAAACACAGATGATTAGCAGGCGGGGGAGAGAGAGGAGGAGGTGGAGGAGGAGGAGGAGGAGGCGCAGGAACTAAAATGGATAGCTGCATTGCTGTCATGCTACAGTGTCCTTCAGGCTTTCACTGAAACAACAAGCACCCACTGAAAGATGACGATAACGTGCAGAAAACTCTCCTCAGTCTGAGAAACCCACAAGGTCCTGTACGTAAATCTGATGCAGCAGGTACAGAAACACAGAGCACCGAGACGTGAGTTTCAAAAATAAAAAAATCTTAATAATGATCAGTCTGTTTCTATCCCAACAACCCCACAGAGATTTGGTTGCCAAGTCAACCACGGCCACCTCGATGACAACCGTGCAGCAGCCAGCTCGTCCTCACCTCCATTCTATATTCAAATGAATCACGCTCGCTGCATTTCTCATCATTTACTGAACTCTGAGTGCCTTCTCGGCTGGGTCAGCATCTTTAAGGTACTGGGATTTGTTTAAGGAACTGGTATTGATCATAAGAATGTGACAGGGAGAGTAAAATAAGCAACTCTGGTCTGAATATGCAGGACAGAACAGCTAAATGGATCACGTAAGTGAATCTAACATGTGAAAAAGGTTGCAAGTAGTGATTGATAAATACATGATAATGCATTTAACATCTTACAACTGTGTCTCGCTTTGTCTCGACGCAATTTAAGCAATAAGTTAAATCTCAAAGCCATCGAGAACGAGGAGATTCTACCTTCACTCCCAACTAGTCGAGGACGGCAGCATCAATCATTGATGTGATGTCAGAAAATGGCCGACAGCCTGCTCATGTTTCACCTCCTGGCTGATATTTCACCTCTGACGTTTGATTTGTTTCATTACTTTCAGTGAAGGAGTGAATGGAACCAAGACTTTACTCTACATTTTGGTGAGTAAGGTCCCTTGAGGAGTCTCCAGAGTTTCACTACTACGAGTCGTAAAACTGGTATTCGCTGGTGATACCGGCTGACATGACCTGCATCCCAAACAGAGACGTGACTGTTGCTGAACATTATCCTGTGTGAGCAGGCTGTGAGTGTTTGAGGAGCTTTAGAGGAGCACGGTGATGTCACGTACACCCAAAACGTATGCCTGCTCACATGCATGGATTTACTCACTCGCCCTCCCACTGACGCTTTCGCTCTCCATGCTGCTTATTGTCACAGCGTGGCCTATAATAAGCCTCGTGAGTCATCAAGCCTTCTTTTTTTTTTTTTTTCAGACAGGCAATTACACGAAAATGACACCGTGTGTGCAGATCACCTGGTCGACACAGGTGGAGATGAACGCAGAGGTCACAGACACACACACTATCTTCTGTTGTACGCCCGTCAGTGAGTCTGTTAGCAAAACACAGAGAGTTTAATGTACAGACACACTGCACAGCAACAGTCCAGCTTTTATCTGATATATTGATATAGACTCTCACTCTACCACACACACACACACACACACACACACACACACACACACCTGAGCGTTCAGACACTCGATCTCAGAGCCGGTGATGAGTCTGAATGCTCTCCCAGTGTTGATGGTGCTTGACTCATTCTGCAGTGTGCCTGCTGTCATTGAGATGCATAGCGAGGTCTAAACAGAGTTCTGCCAAGTTGTAGGCAGCCATTTAAACCCCACCGACACACACACACACACACACACACATATATGCATGCAGACTCTGATGCAAAGAAAGGCAGAGACACAGAGACCAGGATGCCGTGGTGTCGGTTCAGAAAATAGTGTAGTTTGTAGTGTTGATAGTTTGTCGAGCGTACAAAGAGCTGAGTGATGCAGAGGTGGTGCGTTGTACCTGTTCAATTCTCTCTCTGCAAGGCTGTAAATGTAGGAGCAGGAGAGCTAAATGCTAATGTCAGAATGCTAAGGTAATATTGGTGGAGTTGCCCTTTAGTGGCATCATCCTCTGTTGGAGCGCAGAGTACAGTCGAGCGTCACCTGTTGGCGTGTGTTTGTTTCTCCTTCCTCCTCCACAGTAAAGAAAACAAAATAAATAAATAATAAACTAATATTAGCACTATAAAGCACGTTTGGAACTGTTTCCTCTGCTGCTCCTTTGAAAAGATAAGCGGTGCAGCTGCTCATGCAAGAAGAGCGTCGCTCAGTATTCCTGCTCGGGATGACGAAACAATGCAGAAACACTTGAACACCCTCTCAGAGGTGCGAGTCACAGAAACATGAGCTGATGTACGAGTCGGGCATCCAGTAAATTGTTTCTGTCTTTGGCTATAAATGCTTCCCAACATTACCTCACCTTCACGTCTAAACTGACACTGTGGTGTCTCAGGCTGGTGATGTTCAACAGTCCGTCCACCAGACTGAAAGATTTCAGCTATTGGCCAGGAGATTTTGGTTTAAACATTCATAGTTCTGGCGCCGTTTAGCTCAGTTGGTAGAGCAGGCGTCCCATGTACAGAGGCTTTGTCCTCGCTGCAGCGGACCCGGGTTCGACTCCCGGCCTGGTTCCCTTTGCTACGTGTCACTCCGCCTCTCTCTCACCATGTTTCCTGTCACCTTGTCAGCTTAAACTATCAATAAAAGCCATAAAAGACCAAAAATACATAGTTCTGAAAAGATGTGTCCTTATACTTCACACCACCGTTGGTGATGCACTGACTTTTCCCTGAGTGCAAACAGCAGGTTGACATTTTACGCAGGAACATTAAAGGTCCAATTTGTAAGGAAGTTGATTTTGAGTCTTGTTTCCAACTCTGCAAATATTGATGCTTGTAAGTCGGGTTGGATGGCGTCCGACTCGACCTACAATCCCAAAGCATCAGTATTTGATGAGAAATGAGACTCACACTGAAAAATTCCAGTTTCCCGATTGGTTGGTTTGTGACCAAATACTCAAAATATCAAAATATAAAACATGACTGTATCTTTTTCAAGTATATTTTGTGATTAGTGCTTGCGATAGCATTTGTTAGGCTAACATGCTAAACTAAAATGGCAAACCAGGTCATGACTACCAGCTGAACATCAGCATGTTAGCGTCGTCACTGTGTAGCGAACATGTTAGCATACTGATGTTCCTGTTCAGCTCACGTCCTCAGAGCTGCAGGCGTGTGGTCAAGTCTTTGCTGTGGAGCCGTAAACGTCTTCAAACAACTCTTAAAATGAATACCTTAATAAAATATATGATTCATGTGTTCATTAATATTCCTTATGATCAGCAGGAGCCAGTTAGCTGATATCACTCATCTGGACAGCTGCTGTTTGAACTCAGAGACTCGTCACTGTGTCACATACATGGACTCAAACACATGTTTAGCTTGTAAGCAGGTGAATTCCACATAAAAGCACGAAGCAACAAGCTGATCTGTGATCTGTGAGGAGCGTCCTGTGGAACAAAGGTCACGAGGCAGCAGGTTCATCTGTGTATCTGTCGGGGGAAGGGTTATCACGATGGAGAGGAGATCATTCTGCCAGCGCAGCGCTAGAAACTGATAATTTAGCATTCTTTCCTGCCCATCTGAACTCCGACAGCAGCGAATGTTCATCATGTTTGAGCTTCCTTCTCTCTGGGATTATAAACTGTCAGTGTGAATGTACGTTGTAGTAACATCACATCACTGTTTGCTTTAGTGCCTGCAGAAGCTACCGGTCAGACCACCATGAGACGTGCTGTGGTTGTTCATGGTCCCCAGAGGATGGTTTTCATTATTTTGGTGGATTTCTGGCATTTTTCTAATTTCTAATCGTCAGGTCACATTTTACCTTCACTTAAAGCACAACAACTAAAGGCCAGATTATCATTAAATCTCCTGCAGATGTTCATGGTCCTTGATGATGATTGTTTTAGGTGACCCCGCCCCACCAATCTCTGTTTTTTGTTCTGTGTTAGGAAACGAAAGGTGACGACCCCGATGCAGACATGAGGCTTTAAAGGAGCTTTATATAAGAGTCTTAGTTTAAAACAATTAGATGTGAGTTTGAAATAAATAAGTGTTGTGTTGCAGAGATTTCTCCTGAAGTTAGCATGCTAACAAGCTAGCCTCGGCCTGTCCTGTCCGACAAGAGAAGCATCAGTGAATTACTGTAGCAGCTAGTTTGTCCTCAGCCCAACAGGAGAGGATGAAGAAGTCGCGCCTCGAAGGCGAGACAAAACCCCATTCATCAGCAAAGAAAGAAGCGGCAGAAATATAGCAAAACAACAGCTAGTTAGCTGAAGTCCAAAGAAAGTCCAACAAAAATGAAAAATGTTTCGGGTGCTGGTGCAAAGGATGAAAACAGAAGAAGTGGAAGAGAACGCAGGAAAAAGACTTAAAGACAGGACGGCTGATGAAACTCAGAAGTACACATGAGGAAATAATCTGATGGGGAAGCTCTTCTTATCTACAAGCCTTTAGCTTAGCATCAGTCTTTGGACCGACTGTTGATGACTGGTTTCATCTATATTACACACATAAACACTCTAAAAACACTTAACCGTCTACAAAGGGATCATTTAGTAGAAAAAATCTCCTTCTGTCTCTCCGTCCAATTATTTCTTGTAAAGCTTATTTTTAAAGTTTATTTTGGGCGCTCACTTGAAATGAGCTGCCGGTAAAAAAATAACATTCGGTGTCAAGTGTCACACACGAGGACGGTTCAGACGCTGCAGTGTGAGAGAATCAGCCACTTTGTTTTCATTACTATTCAGTCGGCTAATATTCCTCTCTGCCCTCACAGCAGAGCGGACTTCTAACTCTTTCTTTCTGTTTTTCTTTTTTTTTGGTGAGAAAAATGATAATCACCTGATCCTGCTGTTATAATTGGGGTCAAGGAGAACTCATCATTTATGAAGAAATATCCCCCTTCTCATCCCCTCGCTCTACGTTTCATCATCTTCGGGGGAGGGTGTCACAGCACCCGGAGAAAAAAACTGTGACCTTGCTGTTCCACTCCAATTCATATCTCTGTGTGTGTGTGTGTGTGTGTGTGTGTGTGTGAGTGTGTGTGTGTGTGTGAGTGTGTGTGTGAGTGTGTGGTCATCTAAAAAAGGGCCCATTGGTGTTTTTTTGTCCCACATAGGCACCTGACAGAAATGTCTCAAAGGCCCATAACAACCAGACTGCCAGACTCTAGTGTGCACACACTCTCTCTCTCACACACACACACACACACACACACACACACACACACACACACACACACACATGTTTGAAAATGAATATACACACACACCTGGAGGCAGAAACAAAGGAGGGAGGAGCAGGACAGAACAAAGCAGAGAGGACCCGGCTGTCAGTTTGCATCCAGCATCATCTTCAAGGGAGCTCCTCAGGAGTGAACGGAGAAACTGCATCGTCACTCCTACACCGGACGCCATTTTGTTTCAGAGGCAGGGAACAACTGGACAGAGTTATCACACGTATACTGATGGTGTAAGGCAGTCAAGCGGTGCCTGCTGTCTGTGTGTTACTGTTGCCGCGGGAAACAACATCCTCTGAGCTTTTAACCTACAGACTGAACAAAACGAGTTCACCCCAATATGAAAATTCAACCTCTATCTACTCATCTGTGCTGATGGAGAGTCGGGTGAAGTTTTGCAGTCCACAAAACAATTCTGGAACAACTGGAGCACATTTTAAAATGGGAAGGAAAACATCTTGAACAAACATAAATACAGGTCGTCACGGGTAATCAAAGTCTCCTGAAGCTCCACGACCACAAAATGACTTGAGGAGACGTTTATTAACACGATTTGAAAATCACCGTAGCTGCTAAGCTAAAAGCGTTAGCACATTTCCCATGTGAGGTGGGTGCACAAGCTGCATGGATATGTATTTATATATATTTTGGACATATAGTTTGAAAACTTCAGGTGTTTAGCAGAATGCTGCGACGCTGTTTCACTGTGAAGCTCCGGACGTGTTTTGTGCTGAAACGCAGCTGTGGCTGTGCGACACAGGTGCTCCGCTGGATAATCAAGGTGAGGACTGAGTTCCCGGTGAGGTCACGACTCTGCATCTCATTCATGATTCCACTGAATCTCTCTCAGACACTTTGACACTCGATGACACGGCGCGTCCTGAAGTGTGTCAGTTGATTCATTCTCTTTATGTCTTTGAGTCGAGCATGAATCTTTCAGTCACACCCGCTCTTATCTTCCCCGCGCTCTCTTCTTCTTCTTCTTCATCTTCTTCTCTTCTTTTTTTTTTTTTTGGTTTTTGTGATGTCCCGATGCCTCTCATTGCCTTCGGGTAGCAAAAATAAGATGATGAGATTACCATGACAACATGAGGGAGTGACGTGGGGGTTATTTCTGAGGCCGCACAGTCGGCGGAGCAAACTCAGCGACACTGACGATGAATCATCTGGAGAGAAAAGGGCCGGTCTGTCTTCGCTCCTCCTCCTCTTCCTCCTCCTCCTCCTCTTCCTCCTCCTCCTGTTAACATGCTCACATTTACAGTGCGTATATGTTTGTACTGTAGCGTCGACTGGGAGAGTTAAGCTAGCACAGAATCATGATTCATTAAATCATCAGATGATGGTTGGTTGAGTTTTCATGGTGTTTGTCAGCGTTGCCGTCATTCACATTAACGCTGACACACCATCACGGTTGCTGGGGTTGGCGCTTTGCTCAAGGGCACCTTGTCGGCAGCGGTCAGGGGAGGAGAGAGCGCTACTCATTGAGTTTCCTCTCACAGGCTGAATTTTCATCTCTAAGCTTCACAATCGCAGACGTGTTTCACACACCTTCCTCTTTCTTTGCACCTCATACCGACTTGTTTTTCTTTCCCTTCCTCGTTGTTTTTCTCACCTCCTGCCGTCTCAGGCTTGTCCCATTTTGCTTTTGCCGTCCCCTTCCTGTTCATCCTCATCATCGTCACTGTTATCGGAGCCCTCGCCTGTCTGTCTTCTGCAGACGCTGTCCTCCATTTTTTTTCGCACCCACAGCCTCGCCTTAGCAACAGAAGTGACTGCGCGACAGCCTGCACGTCGAGGAGGGAAAGAGGAGAGGAGAGGCAAAAAGAGAGGGATGCGAAGGCAGGGAAGAGGGAGAACAGAGAGCGGAGGGATGGAGGGAGGGAGGCAGAAACAGTCGTCTGCTTGAGGAAAGATAGTGAGGGGGAAACGCCAAGCTTTGGTATCCGAAAAGATAAGTAGGTCAGTCCTAATCTGGGGTTGACTTTAGCACATAAATAAATAATGAAGTCTGCTTCACAGTAAAAACACCATCTAGGTGGAACAGCCTCTAAAGATGGAAGCCCAGTATTCTGCGCTATGACACATACACAGGTAAGGTCCTCTAATCTCCATGTATGAGGCTCAATATCGCCGGGAAGCATCGCGGTGATGTATGGCCCGAATGTACGACAGCCGAGATACAGCAGATAGCGAGGAAGCTAATCAGGAGCAAATTCTGTCACTGTGTGTGTGAGAGAGGAAAGAAAAGAATGGATTCTGTTAGAGAGATATGAGGTGCATTAGACAGATGGGGCATGTGATGGGTCACATCTGGTAAAGATGGGTGGGGAGAGGAGGAGAGGAGAGGAGAGGAGAGGAGGAGAGGAGAGGAGAGGAGAGGAGAGGAGAGGAGGGCAGAGGAAGAGGAGAGAGGAGAGGAGGAGGAGAGGAGAGGAGAGGAGAGGAGGAGGAGAGGAGAGGAGGAGAGGAGAGGAGGAGAGAGGAGAGGAGAGGAAGGGAAGAAAGAAGGAAGGAGAGGAGAGGAGAGGAGAGGAGGAGAGGAAGAGAGGAGAGGAGAGGAGGAGAGGAGAGGAGAGAGGAGAGGAAACAAAGGACAATTCCATTTTTTTTGCATCCTGATTTTTATGACCTATTTCTTTACCTTTCATGGAAACTACACTGAAATATAAAATGATCTTCAGGATCCAGGATCTGATGGTTGCAGTTAACATTTCTGCAAACCACAGACGATGTGATGTAACACGTTCACATTACATCCTCTGACATCAGGAGGAGGAGAGGACGGTGCTGCCGTTATTACAAACTACAAAATTCAACCGTAACAAACGTAAACATGTGCAACATAAAGAAACCTCCAGCTGTGACTTCTCTGCATAACATAGCTGAGAATTTCAAACAGCAATCAATCATGTTGGACCAAACGGATGTGACGTCACGACTCATGGCGACGGTTTGGTGAGTGTTTGTGTTTGTCGTCATCCTGTATTTTATGACAAAATTATAAAGACAATATGACAAAAGTGATGTTGGGAAGTTGTTTTATCTTCGATCCACCAGACCTCTTTGATAAAAACAGTGATTTTACCCGGCAGGATGTTGGAGCTGCTGGTCCACTACAGCCTCCATCGGTTAGTTTGTCTGTAAATTTGTTGTTTTAACACATTAGCACATCGAAGCAGAGCCCTTTAATTATTCCTTTACATCATAATATACAGTTTTCTGTCTCTTGCAGTTGGACCTTGTTGAAGAGGACGGTTCAATCCTCGCTATTCTCCTCCTCAGTCCATCTCCCGTCCCTGCATGATGCCGACACTTTCCTCCCTTTTTTTGTCAGTTTCTAATCAAAAACCTTTCTTCTCATCCTGTTGTGCACAAACCACCTGCAGCGGTTCCAACAGGACACGTTTCTCCTTCACATGTGACTGCGAAACTAGATAAATGTGGTCAGGGTGAAATGTACAGGTCAGGATAAGTGCAGATGAAAAGAATTACCTTGAAAATGAGGTTTTTCTTTCCCGGTCACGTGTCCTGACCCGGGTGTCAATGCACAGCTCTCTTTAATAACCCGGCTCCATAACATACATCTTAACACCTGTACTTAACCCCGCGCTGATATCTGGGACACGCCGCGCTGCCTGACACACTTCTTTGTCACCATCAGCCTCTTCTGATTGGATCTATTTTTCCTTTGCCCTAATAGGGTAATACAAAGCAACCTTTCATTTCCCTTTGAGCTGAACGAGATGTGAAGTGAACAAAGGCTGCAGTGGACCCGGCCAACACCTTCCCCACTGGCATCAGGCTTCAGTTTCCTAATCTCACCTCGCAGTGGCTCCGTCATTTTGTTAACCCCATTCACAGCAGCGCTGAAGTCTCAAGGGACTTACAGCTCACCATGCAAATGGAGGTGACATAACGGAGTATATAGGTTGTCTCCTGGAGTATTACGATGTCTGCTGTGGTCTCGTAAGAGACATTATGGAAGGAAGCTGCTATCGTCCTCAATACTGAAGGGAAACTCTCGCAAAAATGCAACCTAGGCTTTTATTGTGATTGTGAATGTGTACGAGTCAAACCTTCGTGTAAAAGCATAATTATGACGAAAGAGGCACTTTTAAGATTTACTCACGTTAGCAGGAGCTTGTTCACTCAGAATGTGACGTAACCTGGAGGACAGTTAAGGTGGAACTACTGTCTTCCAGCAACAACTATCCACGCGAGATCTCATGTGACTTTTCCGGCTTTTGATTTCAGTATTGTTTCTTACATGAGGCTCCTTTTTCAACTTCAAGGTCAATATTGTTTTTCGCTCACGACAAAACAACGAATTATCCTGCATTTATATGGAACTAAGCTTTAGGAGCGTTCCACCTTAACTGTCCTCCAGGTTACGTCACATTCTGAGATCGACACTTCTCCACTGGCAGGACGGCGGCGAGCGGAACAAGCTACTGCTAACGTGAGTTGTTCAAAAACCTTCTTTTTAGTAAACTCTGTGTACACAAACAATGTTCTCAATGCTCGTGTTCATGTGTAGAGACCCTGGTGATACTACCAGCAAAGTTTCATGTTGTGTCGAGACTTCTTACTGTTTTAAACAGAGAGATTTTGATGCTAGCGTAAAAGTGCTCATAGCACTCCCATTGAAAATGAGTTTGACCCGAAAACGAAAATATGTTATAATCTTAAAAGTGCCTCTTTTGTCGTAATTATGCTTTTACACGAAGGTTTGACTCATATACATTCACAAATAAAGCCTCGGTTGAGAGTTTCACTTTAAAGGTGCTTTTACAACTAAATATCTGTTCTTCACCTGACATATTAATGCACATCAGTGCTCGGTGCTGTTATTTGACTCCTGCTGCTCGCGGTCACGTCACAGCTGGAGGAGAATGAGGGACTGATTTACATCGAGCCGGTCATCATCTGACCATTTTTCTGTTCGGCATCAAGGTGAATGTGTATGTGATTTTGTTTTTGTTATGCATCTATAACAATATAATAATCAGCATTTCTACAATACGCTCAAATTACATGTGTATGGGCTAATTTTCTAATCAGGATGGGGAGGAGACAGAAGCCACAGAACGGCTGATTGAGACCTTTTCACGACCAGCGCTGGCTTTTACATTTCAGTCGACAGAACCGGGTGATTTTAACCACCATCAGAACATTTTGCAGCCGTCTTTGTTTCCTAAAACTGAACCTGTTGTTACAACATGAAGCTGAAACGTAAAGAAATGTAAAGTTTCAGCATGTCAGTGGTTTGCAGTGGAGCACAACGCCAACGTTTATTCTGGCAACTGTGTTGAACCATGAAATGAATCTATTATTGAGCAACAAGCTAATGATTCAAATGTTCTCCGTGTCTTTGTAATAAAACAGAACTGCAACTTCAGCCTGACAGGTTTGACGAAATGTGTTTTTGGCAGCCATTACTACCCATGTGGTTCACACCATGACACCACATGGTATGCATTCTAAAGAGGTTAAAATGCTTGTTTATATGTATATTTTAATTAAAAATGTTGACCTTTTTAATACATGATATTATGGCAACGCGGGTTGACACACTATGATCGTCCCCTTCAGTCAAACTAAACACAACTCAGGGAAAATGTATTAAAAGAGAGGAGCACTGACTCTGTTTGGCACCTTCCTGATAAACGGCAGATGATGTCACTTCCTGAAAATGATTCACTTCTGGGATGCTCATTGTCCCTGAGCGGCGTGTTTATCCAAAGTAACGCATTTGACGTAAAACGTAGGGACAGTACTAAAATGTTTTTTTTTTTCAATATTCCGAAAAGGTCAAGAATAAAATACATGCGTCATAGGTTAACTAACAATTGAGGCTTTTCATAAATTAAATTTTTGTTTCACATAATTTGGTTTTATCCTCTTTAAAAGCCTGTTGTAATAGAAAAATGTTACAGAGGGACAAGCCATTTTTACCATGTTTAAAACATGTACAATACAAAAACCTTTAAAAATAAAAAAAATATATCAATGTATGAATTTTTAAAATGAAGATGGTTTGTTTACCATATCATATCACAACATGTTTAATATTTTGATGTTAATGCAGCTTAATGGGGTAGATTTTGTGTCAGGGACACAAAATGGCACGTTTTCGTAGAATGACCCAGCTGCTGCAACACACGAAGCTAGTGAAGCTAACTGATGCTAAATGTAGTGCTAAAGACCATTTTTCAGACCATCTGTGTTGATCTGATATCTGTTGTGGATGTGTTGATGCTAGTATAGATAAGGAACAGCGGTTTGAACCAATCAGTATTAATTCAGTATTAGCTGGAGCCACTAGAAAGGGGAAGTTGAGTCTTTAGATGTGGGGGTTGTTTGAGGAACTACGATATGTCTCGCTGCTGGTTTGGTTTACAGCCGCACGATGTTCTGCTTCCTGTCGGTGCGACTCGCTGACGGACATCTACTGCAGCTAACACACTGACTCTGAACGTGTTCCTCAATCACGTCGAGAGAGATGAAACAAACACAAGAAGGTGAATTAATTCAGCGATTTGGCAACTTTTAAAAACCCCTCAAAATAAAACAACATGCGTGTTTTTCCAGCTTTCACTTTCCTCAGATTTACCAAAGAACACATTTGCAGGTCTGGTTTACATTATAATAGCACTGAGATACTGTAAACCAGTTTGGTGTATAAATGCACCAGTTAGCAGAGCGCTGGCTGTAATGGGTGATCTGATTCCCCGGGACACTGAGTGACCTCACCGTGTGTTGACCGCGACAGCCGGGTTTGGACAGTTAATCCCACCCTATCAGCAGAATCTTTCCTTTTTCCTTTTTTTTCTGCTTTCCATTAACTCTCCCAGCCGCCTCACCCTCCTCTCTTCATCCATTTATAACCCTTTAGTACCGTTTCTTTTCTGTCACGCTCTTTGTAAAAGAGCAAATACTCCTCAGTAATATTGCCTCTTTCAGCCAGGCTTATTAAAATATGCTCAAAGATTAAACAAAACAAATACTGAACACATTTTTGAGTGCCAGCATTTTTACTGCCAGTAGCAGCGGGGTGATGAGGCGAGTTTTATCATCTCTTCTGATTTCTCCCATGGGCTGAAATTAAGAAAAACACAATCTTGCATTGAGCAGAACTGCAATACAGTAATTCACACATGCCTAAAGAGGGAGGTTTCATCTCAACACTGGGACAAATGTTAAATAGCAGCTCCCGGGGCCCTAAAATACTTAATTACCTGCATTCTGATGATTTGTATTCACTGATTTGTTGCGTTTCTGCATCAATCTATGCTGGAAATGTTTGTTTGTGTGAAGATAAACAGCTACGTGCCAATTCTAACTGATGAAATTCAGATTCACGTTTTAAGCCAGATAATAAATCAACCGAGCTCAAATATTGAACCGTCGTGTTCCAGACAGAAAGTCCTATAAATCAGGAAAATCTGACTAATCATTGCCATTTTACTGCATCCTGATTGAACTGGAAAGACAATGGAGGGTAAAAATCTGGAAGGACATCGGCCATTTTGCACGTTTACCTTGTTAAGTACTTGTAAGCCTGTTAGCATGTTAGCATGTGCACCTTAAACTACTGTAAAATTGCTGTATTTGCTGTTCCCTGATTACAGCGATGTACCCTTTTTACTTTCTTACATGTGCAACAGAACGCAGCTGAAGTTCAAATGAGGTAAGATTATTTTTTATTAGTATCACAATCGGGGAAATTTGCAATATTACAGCAGCAAAGTGGAAAAACAGCGAACATCAATTAAAACAGACGTAATAAATAAGTTAAAAATAAATAAATAAACATCTGCACATTGAGATGTTTCAGTTGCCCTTCAGGATATTCAGAATATTCCACATAGTTACACATCAGAGTGGTTTAATTGTGAGAATTTACTGTGAAAACCTCGTGTTTGTTAACAGAGTACCGTTTGATGAAAATACAGTAAATCTATTGTGTCGTAACAAAGCGGCTCACAGCTCCGTCCAGCTGCACTTTGAGCTGAATGATAATGTTCTCGTGTACAGTCGGCGTGTCACATCGGTTATTACAATTCATCCTGAGGGGAGACGAACGTTTCATTAAAAAATTCATCCAGCGGTTGTTGATCCTGTGACAAACTGTCAATCTGCTGCTGGTGGCAGTTGATGAAAAACGGGATTCGTCACCTGGTCGTCATGAATTTTCTCAAACAAATCCGAAGCCTGGAAGATATTAAGATGTTCCGCAGGGTTCGGTGGAAACTAACCTGCTGGTGGTGGTGGTAGAAAAGTGCAGGGGTCACCAGAATCATCAGGGTTCATCCTCTGAGGACACTGATATCTAATGTTCAGTCCACTCCATGTTTGAAGAGAGATTTCAGTCTGGACGGAGAGACGTTGCCTCCTCTACACATCACTGCTTGTATGCGCGTATATAAAACACACTCCGGTTGCTTTCATCACTTTGTGGCTCTTCCCCGGCTGCACTCTGTCACCTGAGAGAGGGTTTTTATAAGATCAGTGTGCTGGTAGGCTGCTCTGTGTGGTCTGACCGGGCACAGCTGCTGTTTATGATCTCCTGTTGTTATTCCAGCCCCATTAGGACGCCACGGAGCAGCTGAGGGACTCAACAAAGGCACACTCACAGACACAAGCAGAAGTATGCATGCACACAGCCAGGGCACTGATTGGCTCTGAACCTGGCAACCAACACAGCGCACAGTCACCTGTCTGGGGGAGCAGAAGTGATCAGGTACACCGGGCTAATACTAATGGAGTCTAATAAATCCTGCCGTCATGGAAAGTTATACTGTTCAGTTGACAAAGGCTCAATCTGGTTGTGCTCCACTTCTAACCAAGTATAAGATAGATAGTTAGCGATACTTACCGTGAGAGGCAGCTTGATTCTTCAGGGTCACGAGATCACCTGAGAATCCTTCTTGCATCGGTCGTTCAGACCACACAGCGTCTTACGAGGAACAACCAGCGGCTACGAGCGAGAGATGAAGTTTATGATCCTTCCAGGTTTTGTTCAGCAACGTTACGCCACTTTGTGATTAAATCGGCAGATGCAAAACTAAATAGCAGTCGCGTCACTTTAACATGAACACTTTGTTTCCTACCAGCTGGACAATGTTGAACACATTTTACGAGACTGTAGTTAGAATAGTTTGCAGCTGAAGTCGACCTGTGAAGACGGACGAGTGAGTAGACGAGTCTCTGTGTTCAGCACGATGACGTTTAACTTCTGTAGTCTCATTTAGCCACAACCGCCAATTTCATGTATTTACTGATGCATTTTATGCCGTAGAGCAAAACTGTGTTGACCACAGACCTTATTTCAGGCATTTAAAGCTAGGTTCTACAATCCTGGAGAGCTAGCAAGAGAGCTAGCAAGATTTGAAAGTGGCACCTCTTCTAAGTCAGAAATTGGGCCGACTCATTAGCCATTCTCATGGCTAAAAACAACACACAAAGAAGCTAACGTTAGCATTGGGCTAACACGAGCTACAAACGTATTTCATGAAAATAACAAATCCCCCTGAAACAAAACAAATAATTACCTGTCCAACAGAAAGAGAGCAACCTCTGCATCACTGTTCAGGCCCTTCACATGCCCCAGTTGTCTCCACCGCTCAAACGCCACACCGATGTTGACTCGGTCCGACTTCTTTCTTTATCCAGAGCCTTTTTCGTCGCAGCCTTTCCTGCCTCGGGCTTTCTTTTCTTTGCCTTTTTAGTGGGGTGAGCTGTTACAAGTAACGCTGGCTGCATTTTCTCTGCCATTGTAACCAAACGAACGTCTTCTCCTGCAACTCGTATTTCTGCAGAGGAGTGTGCTGAATATTTCCGGCATCAGTGAAACGTAACGTGTGCACGCGCGGAGGAGGAAGGGACAGAACGAGACATGAAGGCATCTGACCAATCCGTGCTGTCCGGGCCGGACAGCACGGATTGGTCAGATTTTTCTCAGTCCTGCAGCTGCAACAGAGGTCCGATTATTATCGTTCCTTTTTTTGAATACATAATGTGTTGACTACTCTCAGGATAGCAGGATCATTTCACCCTGAACAACATTACAGACCCTAGCTTTAACCGAAAACTCACTTTAAAAAAAACATTTTCTTTGATTTGTGGGAACCAAAAACACAAAGTTACTAATTTATTTCTGTTTTAAGGACATTAAAATGTATACAGGGAAAATTACAGTAAATTCTCCTTTAAAGCTGCTTTTATTAATATTTAGTACAGGGTTCTCCCCAGAAATTTTGAGTGTAGCGGCGCACTGTCTGTCCGGGGGGGGGAGACACGGACAGACGGTCATCAACTCCATCAGCCGGGGGACGGGGGACAGACGGACGCTCATTGCCGTCAGCCGGGAGCTCCTAGCCGTCAACCGGGGGACGGACGGACGGACGGACGGACGCTCGTCACTGTCACGCGCGGAGTATAGCGGCGCTGACCTAGCGGTATAGCGGCGCAGCGCCGCTGTTCCACCGTCTGGGGAGAACCCTGTAGTATTAAGATAAATTACTACTTTTATAGGAACAGCGCTGTCGTGACTAACCTGCAGATCTACAGCACTTTCAGCCCATTGTTTTGGTTTTACAACCTGCAACTTAAAGGTTTTGTTTTGTCAGATGCAGCAGCCGTCACTTTTTAGCAAAGTGTGTTAACTGCTCAACTTCGAACAGTAGGCGAACAAACTCAGGGATTATCTGGTGAACACAGTGGAGCATTTATCAGCTAAAGAGACAAATATTCCCCTCAGGAGTTGGTGAAAACCTCAAACGAGAGCTTAATATTGAGTGAATATTCGATTTACATTCTTCAGGCAGACACGAAAACGCCAAATGAATGTTAATGTCGCTCGGCTGAATGTGTGTCACTCAACTTTAAAAGGTGACGATATGCCAGAGTTGTGTTTGCAGCTTGTTGTTCTGCCCCCGAGTGACAAAAAAATCAATGAGCACAGGTTTGAGAAGTTGAACTTAGTGAGTATCCGCACACATTTACATACAAATATTCATACATAATGTATTCCTTCAATCCTTCTTGATGAGAAAAGAGCAACGTCTGCTGAAACAACAACAATCTCGTGGATTACAATACGGCCTTTACAAGCGCAGCCCTCGTGTTGTCCCATCGATCGACCTCGTTCTGTCTCGGCTGCTGTAAAGTGTGACTCAGAGATGTTGTTGTTCACAGCAGCATCCTTTGGAGACACCTGTGACCTTCCCTCCTCTCCTTTCACCTCCCTCCTCCTCCCTCCACTTCTTCTTCTTCTTCTTCTTCTTCTTCTTCTTCTACTCTGTCCCTCTTGGCCTCTGCCCACCTCCCTAATCGCTCTGCAGTCATTTCATCCCCCGTCTCTCTTCTCTGGACGTTGCAGCTGGAGTCAGATAAGAGCGAGGACGAGGAGATGTAGCGGCAGATAAAGGAGACGGAGAAAAAATACCCAGAAGGACCGGCGGCTCCTGAGACGTATGAAGAGGTCTGAAGAGTTCAAGATGCATTTTGTCCAAAAGAAAATCTCTCATGTGGCGACAGACAGACACAAAGACTCGCAGGTGTTGAGTGTTAAAGGGACAAACCTGCTTTTTTACTAATGATACAGAAGAACAAAATGATGAACAGAAGAGTTGCGCTCCACACTGACATTTTATTATTTCACAGTTATTATTTCACCCTTTTTACAAATATGCCAAGATCAGACTGCCCAACATTCACAATCTGAGACATTTTACACATTGACCTCCAACTAACTTGCAGGAAATCGACCCTTCTTAAGCCCCGCCCATTTTTGCCATGTGGTCCAATAACTGTTGAGCAAGCTTAGTACCTGGATGTACCTCACTCAGGTTAACAAAGTCAGCTTCATGAAGCTATAATGCCTAAAATAACTCAGCCTAAACAGGACTGCCATCGCCATGTTTCCTGTTTTCAGGCTTGTACGACTCAGCGAGTTACTAAAGGGGGCGGAGCTTAGGAAGTGTCATTTTAGAAGCATTTTTTATTAGATTTGTTGGAGTCTTAACGGCCATCCATGGATAAAATGCTATGACAAAAATATCTGGTACCTGTGGCTGTTATTGCTAAAACTATCAGCAAGCTAGTGACACAAGAATGGCAGAGAAAGTGCATTTTGACAGCTGTGAGTATTAACGATAGCTAAGTTCATGTAGGTCGTTTACTAAATACATATCAACATCTTCAGATTTGACTAAAGGTTTGGCACAAAACGACTCAGATAAGACAAAGATGTGGATTGCAATAACTACTAGATTAAAGGAGAACTTCAGCCGTTTTTAACTCATATCCCTGTTGATCGAGGTTACCGAGTGCTGTCAGTAGGAAAAATAACGAGAACATTTGGCACAATATTTACCGAGTATCAGAACGGCAGCTAAAGCGAACCTATGCGGGCAGACATAAAGTGAAACTGAAGGATGTCTGCCCCCATAGGTTCGCTTTAGCTGCCGTCCTGATATCTGGTCAATATTGTGCAAAAATTCACGTTATTTTTCCTACTGACAGCATTTTGTAACCTCGATCAACAGAGATATGAGTTAAAAATGGCCGATGTTCTCCTTTAAGGTGTTGGGAAGATCACGGTCATAGTTAGAAGAAAGCCACGTTGTCTTTGAGGATGAACGGTCAGTTCTGACCCATCCAACCGCCTCAAGCTCCACCCAAAATACGCCACACTACGTCCTCCTTTGCTCCAGACATACAAGTTTCTCTCCTCTTATTGTCGTCGACAATGACACTAAATTGCTCCCGCATCTTGAATTGTTGTGCCAAACGCTCCTCATCCTTCCAGACGCTCCACTTCTGTCAGACTGGGCCATTTTGGGGCTGACGTTGGGTTTGAAATGAGACAAAATGACACATAATGCCTCACAGTTAATCCTCACTGTCAGACGAACAGCAAAGAGACCAGTCACACACACACACACACACACACACACACACACAGTTCTGTTTTTATCAGCACAATCACACACTGACACACACAGTGAGAGGATTGTTGTGTGAAACCAGTTCACCAGGCCTCAAGCAGCGGCACATGGTGAGCCCATGTGACCCTCGCTCTCCCTCCATGCCTGTCTGTCTGTCTGTCTGTCTGCCTGTCTGTCTGCCTGTCTGCCTGCCTGTCTGTCTGCCTGTCTGTCTGTCTTGGGCACATCTGCAGAGCTACAGGCTTCGGGATAAAGAACATCTGATACACACATATGACATACTGTGCAGAGCTGTGAACGTAGCACGTATACGCTACTTTTAAAAGGCACGTGTTTCAAAAACTTGCATAAAAAAACTCTCATAAGAAGACTCAGATTAAACTTCACAGTGATCTGCACACACACACACACACACACACACACACACACACACACACACACACACATCTGTTCTTCGTCAGTCGGAGATTCATATGACACTAATCACAAGACCGACTTTCACTTCACTGCGAGGCTCTCGAGCCCGAGTCATCTCGATGCGTGGCGAACTGAGTTAACCTCGGCAATGACAGGCGATAATAAGCGCAGCGTCGTCTTGGAAACAAGCCAAATGACCGTGTGTAAACACTATTTGACAAGGTAATTATTATCCTCCGAAACAAGCTGATTGTCATAATGTTTAATCTCCGCTCTAACAGCCAGGTGTGATGAGGAACGTCGCAGCTGTGTTAAAAACATAAAGGGTCGAAGGCTCCGCAGCGTATTGCAGAAATAAATCACGAAAACAGTCAAATGCACACATTAGGTAACAGTTATCACCTGATGTTCAGTCGTGGTGCCGACGGTAGAGTGAAGAGAGATGAAGGATCGACTCTCTGCACAGTTTGAATCAACGTGTCTAAATGCCACAAATGAAAAGAAACAAAAAGTCCCAGTTTATTTTTATCTTACAAAAAATGAAGGTCACCAAATACCTGAGGTGTCTCAGACCCAGTGAGATGTTCTGTGTCGGGGAGAATGTGACGAACGCGCTGTTTGTGATGCAGGTTCTGATCTGTTCCTTGTGTCTGGTGTACCTGCAGAAGTTTCCTCTCAGCACTTCTTTCCTTTCAGCCTCACTGAAGAAGTTAAATGTGTTTGCTGATGATATTAGGCTCACTGCCATTTCACTAAATTCAGCTTTTGGATCCTATTTTGTCTTCTTCTTAACGAGGGAGTTTGAAATGCTTCGTTGCACGCTGGTTCAGGCACATAACTCACATACAGTCACTCGTTTGTCCAACACACCTCCTTCTTTGTCATTTTTTGGTGCTCGCCTGCTCCACACATCGCACACCGGGAAACTGTGCCGTCACTTGTTGCTGCTTTTCTTATAGCACTTCATAAATCGCACCTCAGCATCCACCTCCAGGCTCTGACTCTGTGTCCTCCCCCGGGAGGAAGTTATTTTTGTCCCTCCCGACTCCCTGCTGTGCTGAACTTGATGCCTCCTTCTGTGGGGTTGAATAGGCAGACTTGCCAACTTTGCAACCTTAAAAACAGGGAGGATGTGAAAACCAAAGCAGGGTTCCCAGAAAGATTTGTTTCCTGCATTCAGGTGACTTTTAAAGTCTTTCAAAAAAAAGAAATAAGAAACACAACGCGCACCATTTTTAAGTTAATGCTTCTGTTCTTACTGTTAATTCTCAGGAGAGTGCAGAAGATTTCGAGAATCATAAACTAAGACCTTGTCCACATGTGCGACGGTATTTTTGGAAACAGTTTTTGGAAAATGATTCCGACATTTAGACACGTGTTACCGCACCGCTTCAGAGAAAATCTCCAGGTGGAAATAATCTCCCACTCCTTCTGTGTTGTCCTTGAAGCCGTCGTCACTTTGTGTTCCCAGACTCCATTTCTGAACTTGCTACCGTTGCTCTCTGTTAGCAAAGCATGGAGAGAACCTGCATAAAGTCACAAAATAAATTCATAAATTCATTCGTGGCTTTAAACAACGTAAAGAAATCGTCCACAGGCTCGTACAGGCAACAGAGAGAGACTGGGATCGTCACAATCTGCTCACATGTGGCAGATAATACAAAAGCAACTGCTTCATGTAACACGCTACAAATACGAGACAAAGCCCCTTTAAAAGTTAGGAAGACACATGTCAAACACCTTCTCTGCTATTATCTTGTCAGTTTGGTTGAGTCACAGTGTAAAAAGTGCAGTTTTTACAATGTATGTGAAAACCCTGACATCATCAGGCAGCTCGCAGTCGGTCTATAGGACCACGCGGACCACATGACAGGGTGTAGCTGCAGGAGTGTGTTTGCGTGATGGTGCAGCTGACACTGCCCTTGTGAGGATCCTCTGAACTTACAGAGGATGTGAAGAACGAAAGAAAGAAATCGCTGCTTATCTCAGGACCTCAGGGTCTCCTCCTCTCCCTCCTCCTCACGATGTGTTATATAGGAAATATTCCTTGGGCTTGTCCTCGGAAACAACCGTCTTACAGTGCAGCAGGAGCCAGTAAAGGCTGACGTGCGCTGTCTTTATGGGTAATGTAATTTGCTGCATATGTATGTGGATTGGCAGTATACCGGAGGGGAGTGGATGTATAGGGTGTAGGAAAGGAAAGGAAGAAGTGCTCGGAGGAAGGAGAGAGGAGGCTAAATGAAGGACAACAAAATGGCAGGATAGAAGAGGAGATGTGAGGCAGCTGCAGCTCGAGCCATGTGTCGTGGCCGGCGGGGCCTAATTGATTGAGACAGCTAACTTCCAGTAATTCAGCTGATGAAGCTTTTCACTCTCAGGACTGCTGGCTGGACACAAACAAACTCAGTCGCAGGGCAGCGGGGCAGTGGAGACGAAGATAGAGGAGTGGAGAGAGGGGGATGCAGGGTGTTTTGTTAGCATGTCGACCCACAATCAACCCCCTGCACACACACACACACACACACACACACACATACGCACAGCCACGACAACTGAGCGCAGACAAAGTGCTGATATTGCTGTTCCCATTTCAGGGTTGGTGAAGGCACATGCATGGCTGGCTGGAGCTGTGAAGATAATGTGCCATGCTAGGCAGTAGACAGTCCTACTGGTGGTGCAGAGGAATGTTGTCTGACCCTGTTTGGACTCTTTTTTTTTTAAGACTAGCCGCAGCCTGAGAGCCCTCTCGCCCCGATTCAAATGATCTAATCTAGTGTGCAGCCGCCGCAAATCCAGCGCAACATGTCCGACAATCAGCTCAGTCCGGCGCAGCCTCGACCCGACCAGTTTTCAAGCTTCGGCCGCAGATTATACGCCGGTGCTTTCCACTGAAGGCATCCCTCCACTCCTCCCCCTCCTCCCCTCCTCCCCTCAAGGCTCTCCCAATCCCTGCCTCACCCTCAGACATGCTGCATGTGCCTGTGGCCATAAATAGCATCAGCGAGGCTGCAGAGGGAGATCTGCAGATGAGAGACACACGACACTAAGATTACACCTACTACTGCAGCCACAATCTGCTCTGATGCCCTGGATTATGCAGTATGGAGGAAAGGAAAGGAAAGGAAAGGAAAGGAAAGGAAAGAGGGTGTAAAAGAAGAGGAGGGTGATAGTGAAGATAAAACAGGATTAGAAATGCTCCATCATTCCTGGGATTGGCTTTCTATTGAGGTTTCCTGAGCTTCTCGGTAGATATTACACTGATATTTCATCATTGCACACTGCAGTAGATTAGATTTCTGCCCTTAAATCCCTTTTCATACTTGAGCATGAAATGTCAGTGGTATTAGTTGGAAAGCAATAATCTGCCTCCGTGTGAAAGCCTCAGCCGACAGATTCGTGAAACACAAGTGAAACACAAGTGAGAAACAGAGAAGAAGAAGGGAGCGAGGTGTGATACAGAGATGGACTGTTACATCTGGTTTGTATCATGTTGGACTGTGGTGTGTTCGACTGTATACACACCGACTGTCTTCACCCACGCAACTGTAGACTTCTATCGTGCAGTTTTACCCATCCTTTATTCTTTAATTTAAATAAATTGGTTCAGTTTCCGTTGTCCTCATTTCTAAACGTACAATTGTGTTTGTGTCGTACACTGCGGGTGTGTTAACACTGACTATAGCCCTTTTTAAACGGGGCAGCAAGCCTCCAATTTGCCCGTCCTTTGGCGGCTCGGTCTGCAGTTTTAGACAGAGGCCGGCAAATTGGGGGTCTGGGAGGGTACACTTATTTCCGCCTCGCCTTCTATCTAAAAACGAGGCAGTCGGCCTCTGCGTGAGGTGGGCGGAGGTGTCGATGACCTGCACTGTTGTGCGACCCACAGCCGGGGAGATTTAAAACCAGGAAACAGCTGATCACAGCAGTCAGTCCATCATTTCATCCACGGATATTAAGATGAACAACTGGACAGCCGCTGAGATCCAGGAGATGCAGCGTCTCCTCGGTCTCTGTAGCTGTTTGGTTGTGTTAGCTTGTGTTTTTTTTTTTTTAATTGATTTATTTCTGGATCAAAAACACATAAAACGGTAATCCAAAAGGATGACATGCAAAAGTATGACACTTATTTCCAGCATGGTCCTCGGTGTTACACATAAAACAACTAAACAAAAGGCAGACACAACACAGAACACAAAGAAATAAGAACAGCAAAACGGAGTTAAAAACTAAAATGTTGTTGTAGCAGCAAGCTAAGAACGGTCGCTACTTTCAAATTAAAAGCCCCCCGCTAAGAACCCAGTTCTAAACTCCAGTGGGGTGCAATGTAAAGCTCTTATTTTGAAGATAAAGTCGTTGTCACGGTTCACAGCCCAACTTCGAGCTTCACGTCACGTCACATGTTTACGCCTACCTCAGAGGCGGCTTTTGGAAAAGGAGGAATATTACGCCTCGGTTTTAGAAAGACAGGCCGGCACATTGCCGTCCTTACCTTGGAGCAAATGTGCCGCCTTTTCTATCTAAAAACGGCTATTGACTCACACTGACAGTGACAGAAGACTGGGGCCGGTTCTGGTTTATTGGGTTGTGGCTCAGATCCGGCAAGCAGTGGTGGACGACCCAAGTGCCATTATTCCAGGTGGCATGTAGGCTGGATGAATGTACCAGGTAAGATTTTGCTGTCTGGATCAATGAAAAAGAAAAGTCCCCAAAAATGGTGTTTAATGAGCAAAAACTGTTGACTGGAACTTTTAAATAGTTATTTTTTGTAAATGTTTTGCAATAATGTGTGAAACTATCCCGTTTATCAGCACTTAAATCTTTACGCAGCTGCCACAGTGAACGTTTATACTCGTCTATCATCAAGTTTATGTTTTCTATATCTAAATCATCCACCATCAGGCTTTTCTTAATAATCAAATCTCCTCCATCGAGACGTTTCTGACTCACTGCCTCCAGAGAGTTTTAATGGAGCGAAGCGGTGTGACGGTCCAACAGTAATAACAATCAACGCTTAATAAGTTGAAAGTCAAAGCATTTATACACTTGACATGTTAAGAGGTTGGATTCAGCACCGGAGACGTCCTATATTAAACCGCGTTATTAATTAATATAATGATTATAAACACAACTGACACCGAAGTCTCTGGGCCAGAATCTGTCACTCAGGCTCCATTGATCTCGAGTAATGAACGACTGGAAGAGATCAGCACAAGGCCGTCGTGTCACCGTAATTATAATGAAGAATAGTTCAATTAGACGGAGGAGGAGAGGGAGCAGTTTGGAAACAGAGAGGGAGACACAGTTTCATCCAGGAGTATTAGCTTTATTATTAAAAAGTTCACGACATCTTCAGAGTGTAAACCTGGACACTGTGTAAGGTTTTAAATATCTTAATATAACGAGGTAATAAGATCGTTGATGATTTATTCAATGTCATTCTGTGGGACGCAGGAAATAGACCATTCATGGCAGCCATTTTCCTCTGACGGGGGTGGGGAGGCTCATGTTAGCTTAAAGTTACGCTGCTGTGTTCCAGGTTGTAAGTTGTACAAACAAAAGAAATTTGACAGATTGTTTTTATTTCACTGCTTCCTGATTGATCGGCCATACTTCAGTTTAAAACTACCTATCTGACAACCCTGTTTGATTACATCCTGTTTGTTTCACTTCCAGGTTCTAATAAGTCAGTGTGTTTACATGACACTCAAGAAAACCGAATTACTGTGTTAGTCTGACTATGATCGGATCTTTAAGATGCATGTATACACCTTAGTCTGACTAAAATCGGACCGGATCGGATTTCTCATAGTCGAATTACACCACGTAGATTATTCGATTGATAGTCGCATTACTCCTGCATGTATACGTTTCCAGCGGATCGGATCGGATTTTGCGTTCTGCGCAGGCGCGAGATTTTTCCCCGGGGCCATGAGCCGGAAGTAGACGGACGGCGGCTGCGGCATCTTTCCTCCGAAATCACCGCAAGAAAGAGCGCCACTGTGCATCTAGTGTGTGTAATTATCATGTACACCATATACGAAGTGTACAAAGATGTAGCTTCGTCTCGCTCTTCGTACGCCATCTTTCTTGAATGCCGAGGCAGCTGGTGACGTAAAGCGGTCAGCCGGAGGTGTCCCATTAACACTAGTTGAAATGCGTACAGCACCACCTAGCGTACCGGGGTATGACATGCTTTCGGCAGTAATTCGATTTTCTCACCGGCATGTATACTCGGAAAATTGCAGTTGTCTGATTGAGCAGCATAGTCGAACTATGGCTGTAATCTGACTAAGCTGTGCATGTAAACGCACTGAATGTGTCCAAGATGTGCGTTTATGTTTTGATTCACGCCTTTCTTATCATATCATGTAAAACTATCAAATGGTGATGTTAGCTAGGATGTGGGTGAATGCTACTGTTAGCTGTCGTCTACTGGTAGCTATTAAATACGTTGTTTTATCTTGAAATTTGGACTTGTATCTGTTGTCGTTTCATTCGCTGGTCAATCAGGACTCTGTTTGGTGATCATTTGTCAGATTACCTTTGTTTATGTGACTTGCAGCATTACATTATCCCACCCTGAGCGCCACATCAGAGGAAAAAGATCGCCGTGTGAATATGGTCTTAAAATCTATGAAATCTGTTATGACTGCATCTCCCACAAGTTCTGTACCTCGACACAGAAATCACATTTCTCTTTATGAGCTGTCGAGCCTCTAAAGTTAAATTATTATTAACCTCATAGAGGGATGGAAGCAGGTTCAAAGGGTCCAGAAGCTGTTCAAAGGGAAGAAAAACATGCACCATGAAGAGCATTTTAACTCTGACACAAACACAGAGGTCGGTGAATCACCGCGTTTAAAATAGCTCAGATAAACTGTGTGTCAGTCGAGGGCAAATATGATGGAAAAGTGATGAATGCGCGGAGCGAAGAGTCTTGAAAGTCACAACAGCGTCAAGAACTAAACAGACCGGCGCTGACACAACTGTTCGCCTGACAGATTAACTCACCTCTGTGGCGTAATCTCAACAACAACAACAAAAATCTGCACGCTGGACGAAACAAAGCCGGCGTTTATTGGCAGTGGCTGCATTTGGAAACTGCTTATATCCAAACAAGCAAAGCCAGAGCACAAATATGCACAGCCTGAGGTACAGAGAGCACAATCTGGACCACTGAGCAGAGGGAAAACAGCAATATGGTCTGATGTGGTCGTTCAACCATTCGCCTCCATTCATCACATTTGGAGGAGACCAAATCATGTAATCAACAGTCTTTTCTACAACAAGATGGTGGATCAGTAAGAGTGTGGCAGCCATCTCGTGAGAGTCATTAGCTCCAGTGATTGCTCTGCACGGGCGTAGAGGGACTGCGAGGCCGCATTATGTGAGCAACAGATACTATTATCATGCAAATACTGTTTCCTCACAATATTTGCATATTCAAAGTGTCCCATGAGTACACCTTTGATGCCCTCCCTGTTCACCTCGCTTCATCACTGCACGTTTATTATGAAAAAGGGATTATTATGAGTGACATCAGGTCCCACCTTCTTTAGAGTTGGCGCATTTATCTTAATAACGTATTCGAGAAATTCAATTGAAGAGGCTCTGAAGGCAAACGACAGCTTTATGTTTTTTATTAGGGGCCTGAAATTCACATATTCATGTCTGCTGATTTATTCCAGCTGTAACCTGTGTGTGCAGCTGCAGGGACGGCAGTTGTGGTCAGTCTGTCTGTTGATCCATCACTTTGGTCCAGACAGAAATATCTTGATAACTGTTCGATGAATTGCAGTTACATTTTGGTGAACACATTCGTTATAACTTTACCGTACAGCGCCCTCATCACTGTGTCCAAATGCTGACCAAATACCTGCAAAACTAAAACCATCATCCAGCTGTTTTCTGTGTGCAGTGCTACTTTTTTAGCCACCTTAAAGCGAAACTCTCGGCAAAAAGCAACCGAGGCTTTATTTGGGATTGAATATGAGTCAAACCTTCATGTTAAAGCATAATTACGACGAAAGAGGCACTTTTAAGATTTACCGTAGTTTCGGTTTTGGGCACGTTCATTTTGAACGGGAGTGCATGGGGCAGGACATGCTAGCATCAAAATCGCTATTTTTAGAACACTAAGAAGGCTCGACACAACATGAAACTTTGCTGGTAGCATCACCAGGGTCTCTACTCATGAACAAGAGCATTGAGAACATTGTTTGTGTACACAGAGTTTATGAAAAAGAAGGTTTTTGAACTACTCACGTTAGCTGCTGCAGCTCCTGCGCGTTGCCGTCATGGCAGGCAAAAAGTGTCGATCCCCGAGTGCGACCTGACAGGCAGGCTTGAGGAGCGGTTCACCATTACTCTCCTGCCTGTTCAAAGGGAAGAAACACATAAACTCTGTGTACACAAACAATGTTCTCAATGCTCGTGTTCATGTGTAGAGACCCTGGTGATACTACGAGCAAAGTTTCATGTTGTGTCGAGCCTTTTTAATGTTCTAAAAATAGCGATTTTGATGCTAGCATGTCCTGCCCCATGCACTCCCGTTCAAAATTGACGTGCCCAAAACCGAAACTACGGTAAATCTTAAAAGTGCCTCTTTCGTCGCAATTATGCTTTTACACAGAGGTTTGACTCATATTCAATCCCAAATAAAGCCTCGGTTGCTCTTTGGCGAGAGTTTCACTTTAAAGAACATAAAAATATATTCATCCGTTTAAGTGTACGCTATATTTGAACATTTGGTGCTTTACAGTGCCGTCAGACAGCAGTGTGATGCAGATCATTACATTTATATGATCAAAATATCATGTACTTAAACCGGTGTATATTTTCTTAGATGTTTAGCAGCACGATGTTCTGCTTCTCTGTTGCTGCTCACAGGAGCGAGCTGACGGTCGTCTACTGCAGGTAACACACTGATTAGGGATAAGAACCTCACAAACCTCACATCAAAACACCCGAACTATCCCTTTAAGTTCAGCCTCGCGGAGCCGTCAGCGCGGCTGCAGACTGTTGAATCAGGCCGACGAAGGCGTGCAGCGCTTCTTGAATTAAACAGTCTCAGTATTCAGCAGAGCAAACTCCTTTTCAAACGCTGCCAGGGGATTTGAGTTGATTCTTACGCGGAGCTGTTCATGTAGCCGAGTCTTCTGTGGATGTTTCACATCGTGAGGTTTGTGATTTTGTTTGAATTGTAGCTTCAGAATGTTCAGTTATGACTGTCAGGTAATAATGACAGGTTAGTGAAATGTTGTAAGAACTGTACAGTTATACGATGGAATACCAGTTGTGATGGTCTTAATGGTGCACGGACCTGATGTTATTGTATTCTATTGAGAAGATTAATAGTACCAGAATCCAAAGTTCCCTGAATTTGCTGACCAGCTTTACCACACAAAAGATAAAACATCAAAAACATCAGAATGTCTTAGATTTCTTGACATCTTCCCCACTCTGGGCTGTCCTGCTTCATGGCCTCTATGTTAAGATTTGGATTCCAAACTTTATCGTATAAACATCACAACAACTTGAACATATTACATTTTTTAAATGTATAACCACAGACGTAAACTCTGTCGTCAACCACAGGTTTCTGAAGAACCATCCTGTTAATCTAACAATAACCCAAGAGGTGGAGTGAAGTCTGGTTGATGGGAGCAGCTTGTTGTCACATAAATCAGTCAAATCCTTAAAGGGACAGTGTGTAATATATCGAGTATTTAGCGCCATCTAGCTGTGAGGTTCTACATTGCAACACTCCTTTGCTCACCCCTCCCGTTCTGAAGACGTTGGAGACGTTCCGGAAGCTACGGTGGCCCTGACGGACAAGAAACTCATTTTCAAAATATGGACTCTTTCCCAACAACGTCGAGTATTTCTACTGATTCAAGTAATGAGGTAAAGATGTAGTTAGTTATTGTTATTGTTAGTGACGAGCGCTTTCACTGAGCTCCCTCTCAGTTCCGCAGTCAAGCTAGCTCTGAGCAATTAGCGTTTAGCTTTACTACGTAGTACCACGTAGTGCTTTGTGTCCCTCTCGGCAGTCCATAGTTTTTTTAAAACCGGAAAGACATGGCGGCCTCCATAGAGCTTGCCCGTGCTATGTATATTCAGATAGGTAATTCTTCGCTCAGGAGGATAAGTCAGATTGTTGGCAGAGGTAATTGTACACCAATGAGGACTTACTTATGAACGAAGACGTTGATTTGAGTTAATAAATTACTTAAATCGTAACACACTGTCCCTTTAATTATGCATAACTTTACCAAAAACATCTTTTGAACCGGGCTGTGAAATGTTTATTCTGCTCTACAGGAAGGCCTTTGATTAACACGG
Source organism: Sparus aurata (assembly GCF_900880675.1). Classification (NCBI taxonomy): domain Eukaryota; kingdom Metazoa; phylum Chordata; class Actinopteri; order Spariformes; family Sparidae; genus Sparus; species Sparus aurata. The sequence continues at coordinate 2,435,136 of NC_044199.1, forward strand.
AGGTCTATGGGAAGTTCTTTTGGAACCACGAGAGGTCGTTTAAGAAACTGCAAGGTTTTTTTTTGGGCACTTCCACGTTGGCTTCATTCTTCAGCCTCAGAGGTTGCTGCTCGGTGCTGATAGAAAAATGTTTGAACATTTCATTGTATTTCTTTTGCTTTTCTGTGGCAGCTCAGTTACGTATTTGAACAAGTTGAATGAAAGAATAAAAATTGAGTCGTTGGCTTCAAAATTGGGCCAAAGGCAGCGAACTCGGAGCACAAGTAATTAAACCCAGAGAAGACAATTTTCCGAGCCAGATCATTATTCAAACTGTGATGGCACACTTTGATGGGAACAAAAGATGTCTTTCCTCTTGCTTTTGACACGTCGTATTGCAGTAGTGATAAGCAGGCTTCACAGACCGGCGACACGTCAGACGAGAAGCTATACGACAGTAGAAGGAGACACATAAGTGGGCACAGTGGGAGTTTGTCAGGCGCTCCGAGGCAGCGAATGAAGGAAAAAGGGATCTCGACACTCAAGGAGGCAGAAAGAAAACAGGGAGGCAGGCGACATATTGGTCTCCACTCATTACATTGTCACCATGAGCACCCAATCTGGGACTAGTTGGCATTAATACAGCCTGATCCCACCCTGACTGTGTGTGTGTGTGTGTGTGTGTGTGTGTGTGTGTGGGCTAAATGACTTTGTCCTAGTAAAACCAGGCCATGGCAACATCTCCTCTGGGAGAATAGGCAGAGCTTAGGTCTGGATTCATATTAAAACCGAGGATTACACGAATATAAAGCCACAGGGTTGTTGGGCAGTGGAGAGCATGTTTGTGTCCATACAGTGTTTCCATCTCTCTCCGTGTGTGTGGCCGCGAATCCGCCGCACACAACATACACGGACGATTCACGCATGTAAGCTTTTCGGTACATATGTGCAGGCGTACTGCATCCACAGGACTGCATGTGCCTCGGCTTGCTCACGGGTGGGTGATCGGGCCATGCTTATGCATGTGTGTGTCAGAGCATCGTGCTGTTGCCGAGGGAGGCTGCCATTTGTTTGCCCTTGGCCCGCAAAGGACGATCAGCTGCCAAGGACCGGCTCAGCAGAGTCGGGGAGGGAAGCATGGCGGAGTTCAGGAGGGGATTGAAACGAGGAGGATGAGAGGACATTTCTGCAGCACCTAGATCACCAAAACAGAAACATCCTGATTTAAGTCTAATGGTCTAATCCCTCAATGCCTGATGTGTAGTTTTATGTAGGAGAAATTATCCCAATGCAAATTATTCAAATTATTATTCTGTGTGATTTTTCAACACCACAAACTAAATGTCATTTATCTGTGTAGCTCGATGGAACCGGAGGTAAGTGAAAGAATATGTGTGTCATTTGGACGATTAAGTTGTAAATATTTCAAAATAAAACAAAATTTCTAGACTCTGTGATACCTTGCGCAAATTATGGACGCAACTTCCGTCGTGTCCCACCACTTAACCAGATCAGCCATTTTCCCTGGTATCAGCACACAGATCATTGATTTATGAAGATCTAGGTTTGTGACATTATCGAGTGAAAATGTTCTGCGCTACAGCTACTGCTTAACCCACTTATCCAACGTTTCTCAAGCCTTAAAAAAAGCCACCAGTGCATCAGTTGTTAGGATTTTTCTGTCACTTCTACCAGTATAAACAATCGTCACCTTACTCAGTGACGTCCCCAGGAAACCACGTAGAAAAGCCTCACCAGCTTACATACAATTTAAATGTATTTTTACAGTGTGTTATTTTAAAGCGTTTACATCTAAGTCTTCTATATAACTACCAGTTTGGCTTTAGGCGATATGGCTGAAATGTAATTTAACTCTCCACGATTCAGATCAAACACCAGTTTTATACACGACTGACTGTCAGTTAGTTGTCACAGTTATTCTGTGTTGTAATGTGCAAAGAGACAATAATACGTCCTGAACGATGAAGTTCTTATTTGCTGTCATTGTTTAAATTAGATCAGCATAAACAAAAAGAGTTTTAAAAAAGGGCGAAAGAGCAGAAAGAAGTGGGAGAAACGACATTGAGGTGAAGGAGAGAAATAGAGAGAGGAAAGGAAACATGGAAAGAAAGATGAAGGGAAGGAAGAAGGAAACACAAACACACAAACATAAACACACACACACACACACACACACACACACACTGGTTCAGACCTTGATCACTTATTCATTCAGACCTGAGGAGAGAGCCAGGAGGATCAGGTTTCCTAATGACTAAAACACACACACACACCTACACACAGAGACACACACACCTACACACACACACACACACACACACACACACACTCAGTGAATCCCACAGGCCGAGGCTCGCCGGCTCAATTGAATTACTGTTATCGTACACCCAGGACTGAGACTGGGACCTTGTCTGCCCACCAACCACACCCTCTGTTTGCCCTGCACCAGAGGACACACACACGCACACACACACACACACACACACACACACACACACACACACACACAGATCAAATACCAGCACTATATCCACTCCACACACACTCATGCAGACTCCATCCACATCACTTCTGCAAACGTCCCACCACAGGCTTGGTCCCATTATAGCCATCATTTACAGTCAGTATTGATTACTCTCTGGCTACGGCTCTCATACACACACACACACACACACACACACACACACACACACACACACACAGAAAAACACACACACATACATGCACAGGTAGACATAAAGGGTACACATATATGAATAAAGATGTAGATTTAGAAAGATTGAAATACGTACACACGCTTAACAAAGACACACACACACACACACACACACACAGAGAACACACTCGTACACACACACACACACACACACACACACACAGTACACACTCGTACACACACACACTCGTACACACACTCCCGAGATGTTGGATCTCAGTCTATTGATTTCTACTGGGAATGGAAATCCCTCCTCTACATTACATCGCTCTACTCGCCCGTCTGTTCTTTTTGTCCTTATTCTGAAGCTTGTCGTTTCATTGTTCAGAGTAAATGTGAAGAAGAAGAAGAAGAAGAAGAAGAGACGAGGAGCGATGAAGATCACTGAGGAAAATATGCAAAACAAAGACCCCACTTCACGGAAAACAGAGCAACACTCCAATGAATTAAAGCAAAGGCGGCGAGGTTTCCTTTTTTTTAAAAAAGCGGTATATTCTGTGTTATTCTGGTGTCGCTGCTGACAAAACATACAGAAGAAATATCATAAATTCTTTGTCTAAGTTCTGAGAAATTGTGCGCGAGCATTGTAGTGATGTGGAGTGTAACATCTCCTTAATTTCCATATACTGTATCTCCCTGGCAGAGATGAGAAAGCCTGGCCAAGGACCAACTGTGCCATGTAAATGAGGGCTGGTGGCCTGCTTACTGTGGTGTGAGGAGGGAGGAGGGGAGGAGGAGGAGGAGGAGGGAGGAGAAAAAAAAGAGGGCGAGAGAGAAAGACGGGAGCAGAGAAGGAGAGAGAAAGACAGAAGGAGGAAGAGGAAGGAGGAGAGATTCAGAGAGCGGATGTTGCTGCCATGGTAACCGGCGTGACACTCTCCCTCTCTCACACACACACACACACACGCACACACACGCATGAAAACACAAAAACTCATCAAACAATCAGGAATTCATTTATGTTTAATCTTCACGGGCCTATTTTTGGACGTGAAGTCTTGTGTGAATATAAGATTTTTTCTCTTTTGCCAGGATTCGTCCCGTGCGGTCTGAATGACGCCCCGCTGCCGGCCACTGATGTTTAATTGATACGTCTGAGCTCGGGCGATGTCTTATAGATGCCCCTGCCTCCATCTCTCACTTCCACAAACCGCCCTTATTTTAATGCTCCATTCGAATCCAGAGCCTCCTCCATCGACCGGCGTCGGTTCTATACGGATCTTATCTACATTAAAATTTCCCTAATGCAGGTCATGATGTTAAAAATATGCGTGAGTGCGACTCGAGACTTCACTGCAGCGTTTGCCCTTGAAAAGCCTCTATAAGCGCACACTGTACGCCATACTGTATCTGAATATGTATACTGCAGATCCCCCGCTGTGGCTACGAGGAGGAGCTCCCATCCCCCCACATTTCACCCAGAGTGTAATGTGAATCTGTTCTGCATATGCGTGAAAGATTTCCCCCCATTCTGTAATGTTATCTTCCATTCAATTCATTTTATGGGCATATAATTAGATGTTTGATTAGCGGTGCCTTCTATTAACTAAGTCTCATATTTCTCTCCTCTCTCCCTTCGTCTGTTCGCCTTCCACTGTAATGTCTTTGTTTCAGATTGCGATGAGTCCGAGCGATGAGGGAAAACCTCTTTAGTGGATGTTACAGAAAGTGCTGTCCTGTCATGCATGATGCGCTGCATATCAGTATGCGGTACATCGTGCAGTATGTGCAGCACATCATGCATTTACAGTGATGCAGTGAAAAAAAGGAATATACACTCAACATCTACGGCTGCAACCAGTGATTGTTTTCATCAACAATGAATGTGATGATTAGTTTTCATCTCTTCTCAGAGAAAAACTGCTAATCATGACATCTGAGAAGCTGGAACACATGAATATTCTGCATTTGTTCTCAATAAATGACTTTAATCTGCCATCAAACTCTCCGTTGCCTCAGCACCATCGTTGATCCGCGAGCTTTGTGAGGGCCATCTGCCGCGAACACAGTGAGTATCATGAGGTAAATGTACATCCCAGCCCTCCTTGTAGGAAGTTGCAGTTGTTTCAAAGCAACATAACAGAGCAGCAGATTCATTGCAGATGCCATTTTGCTATTTATAGCACAGCATGTGCCAGAGAAATGTGCCGGCAGATGCACTGGGTGTAACAAGGACATATAGCGAGTAGAGAAGGTGAAGACAGTGATGCTTCAGGACGGGCCTGGAATAACGTTGTGTTAAAGATACATATGAGGAGATAAAGCTCGCTGGAATAAACAGAAAAAGAGCTAAGCTAGTAGTTCTGGGAGGCACAGCTGAGCTTTGAGCTAAATGCGACACCAGAGTCCTGCACGGGTGACCCGCACAATGTGGTTCAAACGGGTGAAAAATAATGTACTGTGTCGGACACGGGTGTGTTACGGGTCGGGTTTTGCGATTGCCATTTTATAGGCGTCGTGCAAAAAAAGAATAATAATTATTAGTGACACATCTACAGAAATATGCCTGCATTTATATTTCATACGAGCGCATCCATGCGGGATCGCTTCCTCCCAGAACTCCCCGCGCTAGCTTACTTTCATTTTTAAAAATTGCAATTTTCCGTCGGGTGTGGGTCAGACGTCGGTATCAATTTTTAGTGGACCGGCTCGGGTGCAGAATGTCATTTGTGCTACTGTCGGAAAACGGGTCGGATGCGGTTTTAAGAATGTGCTGGACTCGGTGCTAGACGCTATCCGGACATTTAGCAATTAATGTTCACTATACTGGTTTAATTCACCGTCTTCATTCTGTAAAACTTTATTTAAATATCAAAGAATCAACAAACAACAGAACAGAAAACAGTGACACTGAAGACTTAAGTTTGTTTGTCAGAATGGTACAATTGTGTTCAGTTTTAATGTGTGTTTCCCTTGTTAAAGTTAGCATACGACGCATTAGCCTTTCAACGGAACAGGTCAAATAATGAGTATGGAACCAGTTCAATAAGGAAGTGATGTATGATAGCATGTTGCCTCTCAGGGCTTATAAACAGAAAGCAGTCAGTCAGGTGAACTCCCACCTCTTCACATTAATAACACAAAGGCGATTCTGGGGAAAGAGAGTCGATTGTTGAGTCTCATGACCGATGACCACCGCTGCAACTAAAACCAGCCCAAAGCGTTGGTATACATATTATATACTTCACAATCCATCTCACACTGTGGCTGTTGCGATGTTTCAGTGTAGAGCAACATGAAGCCGTGCTGCTAGCATGCTGCTGCACTCTCAGCACACAGACTCTCTTCCAAAACACGGCTTTTAAATCGTCAGCAAATCTCCGCTGTAATGGTGCCAGCCTGCTGGCGTGATGGCCGTGTTGACTCTTACTTATCTGGCTTTGTGCACCATCAACAGATCTTAAAACAGCAAGAACACACTCGCACTGTGATAAAGATGGTTAACCGAGTGTCTGTTGTTTGATGTGTCACTTCATTGTGTGTTTCAGACGGAAGGCTGAGGGATCACCTTTTATGCTTCACCTGAATCAGGTCGAGATGCAACAGAGTGGGCTGGTTTTTATCTCAGGCCAAGAGTGCATGGTATGGTTTCATAAGTGGGAGTCTCCTCACCCTTTAATATGATTCCTGGATTCCTGGCAGGTCAGTAATGTGTTGGTCCTACCTACGCAGGCGTATCTATCATCTGAAATGTGATAAATCGAGGTCAGCATCTGTGGACCATATGCTCCATGGATGCTGCGATGGCTGTCTGCTCACCTCTGATGCAATACTGAATCCATTAAGGCATTAAAAGGCACATACAGAGTTTAAGGGTGGCGGTACGTAAACCTCACAACTCCACTGTTCCTTGTGTTTACTTTAGCTTTATCCTCAAAGACAATCTCTCGCTCTCTGCAGTTTTCGAAGCCCTTTCAAAACCTTTTTACTTACCATAAAGACCATAAAATCATGTCTGTTCCTTGCATCACACAGAAAATGACACGTTGGAGATCAGAGGTTTCACCTGGTAGTGGTCACATGTAAAATGATATCACACAGATCTGCAGCCGGATGTTCTGCTAATGCACAGATCGTATAGTTTACAACAGGCTGCTGCGTATCACTTCTTACTCTCTTGTGTCTTCAGTAACTGAAGCCTAAAGCAAAGATACGTTCGGGAGCCGTGGAAGAAGCAGACGCCACATAATATGTGCATATTCTCCACCTTTTGTCTTTCCTGTAATATTTTCAGCAGTTCTTCTCTTTTCTCCTCGTCAGCTTTCATCTCTGCTTTGTTTCCTCCTCGCAGCGTTTTCTTTTCCCCTTTGAGTTTATGCAGAATATGTTTGCAATTTGCAAAGACTGTGAAGTGGCTAATAAACGGGAGAGATGCTCTAGTTAACAAACAAACGGCATGAGCATACGGAGAGGAGAGGAAGAGGAGGAGGAGAGGAGAGGAGAGGAGAGAGGAGAGAGGAGGAGCATGTTGAGGATGGCAAAAGAAGTGAAAGGTGTGTTCCGGAGGAGGAGAGGAGGATGCGAAAGGGAAAAAAATGTGGGGGAGGCAGGGGGAGGTCAACAGAAGGAGAGGCAGATGCCCGTGCCCTGGATGCCTGTGTGCAAATAATTATCCTGATGAGATTCACCGAGACTGGCACGAAATGCAGAGGAAGAGGAGGAGGTGGGATTTGGGAAATACCTCACGACACAAAAAAAAAAGAGAGACAAAGGGTGATGAAGTGAACATAAACATATTGTAGTGGAGTGTGTGTAGATGTGTGTTGCAGGCATGTCGGTACGCACTGTTCCCACTTCATGTGTCGTCACGCTCCTCGTCATACATGGCGTGAGAAAGTGGAGCCTCCCTCTCATCTTTTAAAGATGCATGAAGAAGCAGCGAGTCAGGAGATGACTGTACGGGGGATAAAGAGAGAAGGAGCAGCTCCTCGTACACTCTCAACTCTTTGGTTTCTGTCCGCCGAGACACAAAAAATGAGTGTGGAGACGACGAATATCAGTGCATGATCAATTTTTTGCCGTCTCCCTCCTTCCTCCCTGATGAGACTGAGAGGCCGGTCGAGTCTGTGTCAGTGCGGCTGATATTAGGACCGCCGTGTGCATCCTAATATCAGCCGCCGCCTCCTTTTTGAGATTCTGCCCGGCACATTTGGATGGCAGCACATCAAAAACAGAATCAACACCAGTCTCTTTCTTCATGCACCGGTGGGAGAGCTTGATCTGTGTCTCTCTCTCGACAATCCACCGCACCGCCCGAGACTAAAAGACAAGCGCAGGTGTTGTGTGGAGCGTGCACACCTGTCCGAACACACACACACACACACACACACACACACACACACTACAACAAACCTCACACTCAGTCCTTTCATGTGATATAGGTCCGTATCACACATGCTGCTATCTGATGTGTACTTCCCTGAAATGTCAGAGAATGGCTTCAGGCTACTGATAACCTGTCACAGTGACGTGGTTTTAATCTCTTTACTTGAAAGAGGCACAAAGAAGTATCGTGTCCCCTCACAGCTGAGGTGGAGCTGTTGGTCTGTAGGACAGAACATGAAGGAACTCTGTTGCTGATTTTTTGTCGTGCTGTGCTGAACCCAAGACGCTTAGTTACTGCAGCAAAGGGCTACGGTGTTTGCTGTTATTCGCATGTTCTTAGCTTAGCTGCCTTTTTCATGTTTTTGAACTCCTCATGTTACCTCCACTTACTCTCTCGCCATCACAGTTTGAGTTTGGGTCGTTAACTAATCACAGACCACGTATACAAATGCAACGTGTGCATCCTACACATTGATGCAGTTCTACTTTTATTTAAATGAATGATCTTGACACTTCTTCCTTCGCTGGTCTTAAAAAGACTAATTGACATACCAGAAGCTGCGTGAGGCCGTGTGTGGGTACAGCGCGCTTTGAGCCAAATGCTGACATCAGCATGCTAATATACTCACACAGCCAACGCTCACATGCTGACGCTCAGCAGGTAAAATATTTACCCTTATTGTCCTAGTTTGGAGCTAGCATGCTAACATGTACTGATCAACACTTTAGCTGCAGCACAGCTGAGCGTCAGGTCTGTATTTGGTTCTAAATTAAAGTATTGGGTGATTTTTGACCTGAGGATGAAACGTTTGGCAGTCGATCCTGAGGTCAGTGTGATTGTGTGTCGTCACCTTTCATGACAATCCATCCAAACGTTGGTGAGATATTCTGTTCAAAACCAAATGAAAGGTCAGTCATCAGGTCCATCCTCTTTTTATCTTCATAAAGTCATATCTTATCATTGTTGTTGCCTCTCAGCTATAGTGTTGCCTGTTTAATTCATATTTCAAAATAACCGGTCACTCGTCTCATATTCTGGCTCAGTATAGTGTTTGATTAGTCACATTTGCCTGCACAACTAATCCCGTCACAAATACTTCTAACACCATGACGATGAAGATGAATCGGAGGATTTTAGATTGAATTGGAGGAGAAAACGATCGTCCCTGGCTCACATTTTTTATGAGAGCAGTTCTGGTTACAAAGCTCGATCCCCCCTTTTCTCTCTGTTCCCTCTGTTCCGTCTGATGCAGCTGATTTGTGGGTCATGTGTGAGCGTCAGAAATAAACTGAAAGAGTGAGTGAGCAAAGGACTTTTACCCTCTAGTGGTGAGCCTGGGGAAAGGCCTGTCAAATTCATTTAGGAAATAAAAATGCGAATGTCCAATTATCCCTGTTCACTTGTGCATGGAGGCGGTGACCCAGTTGGAAAATCTGTTTTATATTTTTTGAATTTCATATTTTATTTACCAGCACGTCTGCTACAGTTAGGTGTGAGTGAGAAAGTACAACAAAAGTTTTCTCTTTGTGGAGAGCACGATCACCGAGTCTGATGTCACCCTGCAACACTGCAGCAGAACGAGGTGAGCTCACGTTGTTTTACAGAGATGGTAGAAAATGTAACACCAACGTGCTTTTAAAACGTCCAGCATGCATTCAAGCTTGATTTTCAGAGATTCACGACCTCTCTCTGCAGTTACTTGTGCCATGAATGATTAAACATATAAATCTGAATTAAACTGGAGGAAAATCCTGCGTACTGTCTCTCTGCTGCTGCTGTGTGTTCTCAGCAGCCTTGATATTTACAGTTTGATCATCATGTTCCAATAACGTGAGCGTACAAACAGATCTGGTGACAGAGATGAGTGGATCTTTTCTTTGACCTTTATTGACTCAGGGGAGTTTCGAGCGCAGTGATCACATTCACACCTGGAAGCTACTCAGTGAGACCACAGCGTGATCTGACGGCCACTGAGCAGCTGTGTTGAAGCGGTTCGAGGGTTTGCTCAAGGGCACCTCAGTGCATAATGAGTTCACTTAAAGCACCCACTGTTTGAAACCCGCCATAAAGAAGGCAGACTGTGATTTTCATCTGCATGTGTAGACAAAGATCTTTCTTTTTGAGGAGAAGTCCAAAATTGTAGCTAGCGGATTAATCAAGACATCTGACAGGAAGTTACAGCTCGGGTGCGAATGGGTTTTTGAAATGGAGACGCAAATGTCCAAAGGAGAACAACAATAAGTCATGTGATAAGTGAAGAACTGAACTCGACCCAAGAGAGAATCTGTGGGTAGAACCGAAGAAGTGTGTGCGACCAACGAGGCTGACAGACTCGGATATGCCGGTTCTGTTGATGAAATGTAAAATGTTTAACCAAGTTAAATTATTCAAAGGCACCAAATACTTTTAAACCAACTTTTGATCTACCGGGAAAGTTTCTCTTTATTCACACTGAAAATGGAAGACGAACATTTTTGTTCAAGTGCTTCATGTTCTTGATTTGACCAGCTATAAATATCGATCATGCGAAATCAATTTTCTTTTGCACTGAGAATGTTCTTGAGATGGTTTAAAGACAAACATGACTATTTCCTGGACTGCATCCAATTTTTTGTATAATTTGCAACATTTCCCATGTTGATTTTGAAGTAATCAAGATGTATGAATTGAATTTAATTACATGCTTTGTAATCAAATGGATCACCTCACTAATTAAAGAAAAGTGCCTTGCATTTTGTATTTAGTAACTGACAAAAGTTTTTCATCTGACCGAACCCTAATTAACACAGCATCAGCTGTTGCATCATGTATTCTGTTGTGGAATATCAGTCCTGAAGGTTTAACCACACACACACACACACACACACACACACACACAAACACCAGAGGGGAAAATCTCGCTGGTTGAAATTCAGGTTTTCTTCTCCAGCGTTAATTGACATAAATGAATCCATCACAGCGTTTTCTGTGACAGTCGAGCATCAACAACAACCCTCGTTAACCGAGCCTGGTGCTGTTTTTTTCACACCCAACACAATCACACTGTAACACAACAACATATGTTAAGAGAAATTGTCAGCGGGCTTAATATTTCACAGTTTCGGCCTGTCCATATTCCAACACAAAAGCTGTGACAACGTATTCGGGAAACGGCGTCCCTGAGCAGAAAATACAAATATTGAATGGAGCTCGCTGGTGTTCTGTGAGCCGCCACCGCTTCATTTCTCTACCCATTAAAAAATAAACAGGGAAATCTCTCAGCCTGTGAGTGAGTGTGTGGGTGGGAGAGGAAGGAAGGAAGAAAGAAAGAAAGAAAGAAAGGCACAGATAAGGCGAGAAAGGGGAATAGACAGAGACAAAGAGAGGGGAGACAGGGAGGGAATAGGTGGTATTTAAAATGAAGATGACACTCGGGACGGTTTCCATTGCGTCTCAGCGGCTCTCTTGAGATGGGAGTGACTTAACATTTCACAGTCTCATGTGAAACACACAAACACTCAGACATATGCCCACACACACACACACACACACACACTCATAAGAAAACCTCATTTGGCTCAGGAGACACAGATATGAAGGCTTTCTCTGGAGGTGACAGGAAATAGAGTTCTGACTGGAGTTTCACAATGATCAGGGGAACACACACTCACAGTCGGCCTCGAGAAAGTGTGTGTCTGCGTGCGAGAGGGGATTTAATTTCAACAACTGCAAACTCATTCCATCCCGGGAGCTTTACAGCGCATGCCCTCGCTGTTTATATTGCTACGAATGAGTGTGTGTGCGTGTGATTTAAAATTCATAGAAATCTCCAAACCATTCTGTACCTATTTGCTTATTTACTGCGTCTATACATAAAACATGACAGAGCCGCGCTTTCATTTCATCTTATTCCCCATTCGATCTAAATTCCGCCAACATGATGACACACACACAGACATCGAGGTGTAAATAGAAGATTCAAGCTACGATATTTACTCAACTGTGTCGCAGACATGAGTGGACGTCTCCCCGGTCATTTCCAATTTCTTATTGTGGTATTTTGAATTCATGCCACAGTTGCATTCAAATGTTTTGTCTCAGTTTATTTGCACATCCAGTTGTGAGTAGGGATGCAGCGACTTCACCGTTATGATAGATTAAATGTCACGATTGTGTTTAAGCCACACACAAACATGTTGCACACAAAAAGCCCACTGAGACACAATTACAGTTTAGCCTTTACTGAAGATGTTGAATTTGCATGTTTAGGTGCTCATAAAACGAGTGGTTTGACTTTGAAGTAGGAGTTTTGCCTTTGTGGAATTAATTGAATTAATAAAGTTCAAAAAGATCTCAACATTCTTTGATTTTATGTTTTTATATCAGTACTTAATGGTGGTTGTTTACCCCTCGAGGGCTCATTTTAGCTTTTCCTGTGGGCAACTTGTTTCCAAAGACAACTTTCTGTTGACAGACCATTGTGCTGTAACTATCACAATTACATAACAAAAAGTGTCTCATCTTACGCCTTTTGTCCCCCTACTTTATTGTGCGACGTAGCTGAGAGTAAACGGTGCAGTATGTAAACATTTTTGTTGGAAACTTAAAAAACAAGAACTGAAATTATCAACAGAATGTGAAGAAATAGCAGTTTTGACATTTCAATGTCTATATATTGTGTTGCAGAGATATCTAGTGAAGTTAGCATGCTAATCGGCTAGCCTTGGCCTGTCCTCGGCCAGCACAGTGCTAGCTGCACGACTAACTGAATTAACATAACTGTTGATAATAAGCACTCGGTTTAAAACAAGGTTTAGAGATCTAAAGGTTGAGATCTAAAAATCTTCAGTCAAATAAAACCTCACTTAGGCAAGTTTATTTATATATAATTCAATCCATTCAGAGACATAGAAATGAATCAAAACTAAAACATTAAGACATTAAAACAGCATCTGAAAGACACAACGGAAAAAAGCTAATATAATCAGCTACAGATAAAAAAAAAAAAGCATTAAATTAATTTACTTATTTGAAAGCCACAGTGAACAGTTCTGTTTTATTCTCTGATTTAGATGAGCAGACAGTTTTGCCTCAAGTACGTTACTGACTACTTTTTTAAGCCCCAAGCCAATTTTCTAGGCCTCTGCTCGAAAATTGAATATCCATAATAAAATGAGTATATCTCTGCAACAACAAGGTTTATTTAAATACTTCGAAGTTTGATGTTTAGTTTTTTATTTGAGTAGTGTTTGGGCTGCGTTTGGGTCATATAAACATGTTTTTTACATGTTGTAGCCCAGCTTCTGCTGTTTAATTTGATGTAAAATATGACTATATTCTTTCATAATTAGTGCAGTAGTGGCTCTGTGGTTGTTCTGCATATTTTAAAGTCCCCCAATTGGGGGACCTTGGGGTTTGAACAGTTAAATAAGTAACTGTATCAGAACAAACATTTTAAATAAAGCTCCCGATCCCCCGTACAAGTAAACCAAATGTGTTCAGTCCTGAGAACATTTAGTTCTATATAGACCAATAATAGGATGTTAAAGTCTTTCAGATTCAAAAATCTTTTGACACACAGGGAGTCAGTGCAGCGACTTAAAAAACACATTAAACCAGAACTGAGAGAAACACACAGAAACCATTCTGTGCAGACTACAATGAGGCATAATGAGCATATAAACTACTGCTTGGGATATTACAGGCAGCACTTCAGGTATATTTCATACCACCTGCTGGTAAAACGTTATAAACTCTCACTGAGCTGCTGTTAGCTTCAATAATGTGATAAGAGATGGAGAGAGGCTAACCTGCTCAGACATTATTAAACAACACATGGGCCCTGTGTCTAAATCAGTCATTCCCAAAATAGGAATAGAAAGTGGAGGTAATGGAAGCCCTGCTCTCCACTGCAGAAAAACATGTATATATCAATATAGTTAAAGCTTTGACCATGCCACTGAGAGGAGACACTGGACTCCATCAAAAGACTCAACGCGTTCTTTAAAAGACAGGGATGAGCAGGATCAAAACCACAGAGTGTAATTCAAAAAAAGGGTTTATTACGTAAATAACTGGTAAAGACAACAGTGCTCACTGTCTGAGCAGGTGAAACTGTAGTCAACAAACAACTGCATGACCTGAAGGAGTTGTCACCAGAAGACAGATACTCAGATTTCCTGCAGCTTCAGGCTCCTGTTGTGGCTCGTCTCCAGGGTTCGGCTCATCTTGACCATTCGTCTTGTTCGTCTTGTCTGCTCGTCCATCACCTGCAGGAAGACAAAGAGGAGCAGTGGTGGTTTGATGTCTCTTTGTGGAGGTTTTGTGTTTGTTTATGTTCGTTTGTTTGTTTGTGGAGTTTTTTATTGTTTGTGGAGGTTTTGTGTGTTTGTGGATGTTTTGTGTGTTTGTGGAGG